>NC_136413.1:66982500-67137500 GCF_051521515.1 Lactuca serriola | reverse complement strand
TACCGGCTCACACGTGCCTACTCAGTAGACACGTGCTTAGGGCAGAACAACATCCTCTCATGAAACATCCTCGTAATCTCTGTCACTGACTTTGTCTTCTACTTGAGAGACGGAAACTCCTATACCAAACGTTCCATCTCCACCTGGGGAACATACTAATCCTTGAATAAATTGGTGAACCTCTCCCAAGTCACTGTTGCATGATCTGCATGGGTAAAATCAGTCGTCACAAACTTCCACCAGTCCTTCGCTACCAAGCGAAGCTGGTTCAGCGTGAACTGAACTCTTAGATACTCTGGGCATGAACACGTATAGAAACACCCCATAATGTCGAAGATCCAACTCATGGAAACAATCTGATCCTTCTTCCCATCAAACTCTGGTGGCTTCATGTTGCTGAACTCATGGAACAACGAGTCACCCCCATGTGGCCTGGCAGCAACTATGGTCGCGGTAGCTGTGGTAGTAGCAACATCCATGGTAGCAGGGTATCGGTCATCGAATGTCTCAATCAACGTGGTCTTAATAGACTCGAATATCTCTGGTATGGCCTTTCTGATAGTTGCAACCACCTCCTCATGAATGATCCTGTGAATCTTCTCGTCACTGGTACTACTACTCCCGGGGTTGTTGTGGGTAATTAACATAGTGTCTCTGAAATGCAAACACAAAATCATCAGATACTAGCTCAACACACACACACACACTCAGTTACCCACCCCTACACACTCTTTAGCATCCTAAGATTCTTACTTGGGTCGCATAAAGATCTGGTGCTTTCAGTAGTATGAGCCCAATACTACCTTCCACACCAACCTGTAGTCGTCCCAAGTCCTCCTCCTAGGATCCTAATTCATAGTACTTTATCCCTACCGGATATCAAACTACTCTCTCGGTAGATTCCTCAATACTCATCTAGGTATCTCTCCTATATTACTCATAACTCTCTCTAAAAGATTCATGTTATGTTTCTCCCTACTCAGTACACACAAAATAAATAATAGATAAGATCAATCAATAGCATACCATAGGCTAAGGCATCATGAATCATGCAACTCTATCCTTAATGTCTGAAATACCTAGCCTATCCTCTAGCATGCAGTTCTAATATCTCATAGTATCTCATAATATAACAAGTAATGGTATTTTGGGAAATCACCGTTCAGGCTTTGGCTGATTGTACACACTGCTCTGCCTCGTTTTCTCTTTTAAACTCTTACTCGTTTTAGAAAAATCATTTCTTTTTAGAAAAAAATTCTAAAATCCTCAGTTTGAGTCCATACATACCCGAGAGTATATCCGAATCCCTCAAACCTAGGCTTTGATACCAACTTGTAACACCGTAAATTTTCAAACAAAATTTTCATTTTTCAACCACATAAAACTCAGTATCACATTTCACAAAAACCACAAATATATCAGTTTTTAAAACACAAATCAACATAATGACTAATAATATCCCAGAATCCTCCAACATAATCTCGAACATGTGGGTACAATCAAGCCGACGCCTTCCCGCGATCCTGAGAAGTACCTAAAACACATATCACACAACACGGTAAGCACAAAGCTTAGTGAGTTCCCCAAAACACCACATACACAAATAATAAGCCTCTCATGACTATATCTTGGCATGGACCCTTCGGTCATGAGTCTCGGTGAGGACCCTCCGGTCCCACGACTCGGTGTCGACCCTCTGGTCATGTGTCTTAGTGAACACCCACCGGTCTCACAGCTCAAGTTGGACCCTCCAGTCTTGTATCTCAGTGAAGAAACTCTGGTCTCATAACTCGGTTTGGACACTCCGGTCTTAACTCAGTAAAGCATAAAATAATATAGCGTATATCACAAAGACAAAATGCTTAATATCACTTAATTCAATATAAGCACATAGGACCCTCCGACCGATAACTCAAATAAGAACCTCTGGTCACTCAGTATTACCACTAAGGTAAGTATAGTGAGAAGACTCGCCTCGTAAGTAAAGCAAGTATGTCTAGTACTCGAACCATCGGTCTAGCCTCTGCCTAACATATATCGTAATTAACTCTACTTAATAAAAGAACCCCAAAGATGTTAGGCTAAACCCACTACTAATTCTCAAAAGGATAAAAGACCATTTTACCCTTCCATGGCCTCTAAAGTCCATAGTTTTACCAAACCCTAAAAGTCAACAAAAGTCAATAGCAAGCGCCTACGCTCGGCGTGCATCCCTTTACTTTGGGCGTACTACTTCGCCATGCATGCATCGGGAAACTTCGACGCTACACTGCGCGTATCTAGGAGTACGCTCAACGTATGTCCAAACCTACTTTTCCTACTCTCTTGGTCTTAATATGTTAAGACCATAGCTATAATCTCATATCTGGACTGACTAAAGGCTAATACTCCAAAAAGTTTGTGACTTTAAGCCTTTGCATGGTTGAGAAAGTCTAAAACTCATAAGCTCTCACTCCTTACTCACAAAAGTTCTCATATATCATGCATGGGGACATCATAGCGTCCAAGATTTTAACTGTTGGGTTATGAGCATATTAACACTCCTACGGTGTACATGCAACCCTAAATACCTTGGATCTATGCTTTATCTATTATACATGCAAATATCAATTTCCAAGGTATTTATCCTAACTAGAATATTATGAAGTACAAGTAATATAAAATCTAGTAGAATTACATACATCTTTGTTGGTGCTTGATTTCATGGAGCTCAAGATCCTAGTGCCCCAAATGTGACACCTCAAATGGTTCACACAACACCATGAACATTTGGAATAATCATGAGAGAAGATATGAGTGCATAGAAATTGGCTTGCCCTCTTGTGTATACACTAGTTCCAATTTCACCAACAATGGGGTCTTTATATAGTGTGCACATTAGGGTTACACCATGTAACCCATGTCTTTACCCATTCCTTATGCTCCATGGGTTTTAACCTCCATGGAGTATCCATGGGCCGGAACACAAGCCCACATATATAAGAATCAATGATTTACACAACTAAATTAATTCCCAATTAATTCTTGATCAATACTAATTAAATAATATGATTTCATATTAATATATTAGAACTTATAATATATTAATATGTCACAAATATCTTCTTCTCATTAAAAGGTCTATCCAAATGTTCCGATGCCATGCAACCCAAATGGACCATTCCGGGTCGGGTCAAGTATATACCAATTATAGTTATCGACTTAGACACTAATCCAACAATCTCCCACTTGGATAAGTCTAATAACTATTACTGCAAGTATAACTTCACAACCAAACCAGTAATCGTAGCTCTTAAAAGTTGTTGCCGAACTCTGAACAAATCAATGACGCATCCACTAGATAAGTGATCATATATTCCTCCATTCTAGATATCATATGGACTGAGACATGGATTATAAACATTCTCTCTGTCCATTTGTTGTTTCACGATTTCCGATTTATGACGACCGCCTAATTGAACAAATCAAATCAGTCCAGGCTTGGCCAAGCACTTAGGGGTGCCATCACTAAATCATCAAGGGGCCCATAGATATCGTTTTTATCTTGAAGGTAAAAGGAATGGAAAAACATCGACTCATATGCTTGTACTAACTACTTTTTGAATCATACACAAAGGCACATTTTTTACATCGAGTTACCAATGCGTTTTTGCGCAATCAATGTATAACCAACTCATAGTCAGTAACTCATATCTCTAGGTTTGAAGAATATAAGGTATTATCGTCTCACAATTCACTCATGATAAAATCCATGAAGTGAATCCAAATGAGCGTGGGTTGAATCCAATACTAAGGACTTATGAGCATTCATGAATGTTATAGCAACCATTGCTATGTCTAATGCACATTATACAAATGTTACAAGCTAGATTCATGACACTCGTAAATCAATACCTACTTCCAGAGTACGACTGACTGTGGAGAGTTTGAATAACTTAGTCATTCGGGAAGAATGAACTAGTTATTCTGGAAGTCAAAACATGCAAAGTGAAACACAAGAATAATACTTAATCCTATATGGTCCCAAACTCTTAAGTGTAAATAAAAACCCTTTTATCTAAGCACCATATTGATTACTCATTATTCATTGTTTCAATTTATCAACTTAATACTTGAATTGAAACAATAGTCATGCCATGTACCAAACATGCATACTATGTTCGTCCAAACAATAGCTATACCATACTCCAAGTATGCACACTATGTTTACATATGGTCTTCTCCTTGTGAAATAGTTCAATTGACAATATTTCAATGATGTTTATTTCACAATTCCAATCCTTATTATAAATGTAAGAATACCAAACTCTTGCCATTTACTATAATCTGTTAGATTCTAAACTTATATGCAATGATCCCCTTGTAATGACTATGCACAAAGTCACAAAGACTTGGCGACAGACATTACAAGGTATTCCAATGGAAATCAATCCCATGGAAATGAAATCTCAAATTCAAAGTATATTCCTTTGAACATCCTTCTTTGCATTAGGTTTTCTAATCTTACACAGATTCAAAGAATAACTTCCACCTATGGAAACAATTCCACATTCCATCTTGACTATCATTTCTGAATAAGAGTTGCCTCCTTTCAGAATACGTCAATATGGTCCTTCCAAAATTCACACTATACTTCCAACTGTCCCTGAGCAACCAATCTTTGGTAAACCTTAGATTGTTCTAGACAATTGCTTAATCATTTTAGTCATATCCAGTTCTATTCCTTTTTCCCTCCTAATGTCCTAGGCATTTGGAAAATTTAGAATGGATAAATATTATAGCACATGTTATCAAAACTATACCCAAAGGATATGGGACATGATTCATGCTATACAATTTTTATTTTCCATGTTCTCACAATTCAAACTATGAAGATGTATGTCGTAATCATAATCGAATTTTGAGAACGCAACATATATAGAATTTCCTTATGTTGAACCATTCCAACATAACATTCATATATATCCTTGACTAAAGTTGATTAAAATCTCAATCTAAGCTTGTAGAATTGGAATGAAGTATAAAATCCTCTCCTTTAATTATAGGAAAACAACTTTTCAAAGTGAATTGAAACTTTTGTTTTCTATAATTAACATTGCTAACTTGCAACATAATCATCATGCTCCCACTAGCATAATGATTATCTTACTTGCATAACACTTATGCTCCCACTAGCTTTGACATGTACTTAGAAATCAGCTGGACATTTAGAAAAATAATACTTTATTGACTTTCTTACCAAAGTTTATATTTCTGATATGAGATGCTTTGAAAAAACTTTATTAGTATCATACACCTTTCCTTAGATAGCACACATGTGTGTCTAAATAATTTAAGAACTATGAAAAGGGATGTCGTAATCATAGGCTTAATTGTTTAGACCTTTTCCATTTCTCACAAGTCCATGTTAGTGTGCCGGTTAACCACACACGCTCCACTAATGACTTTGAGAATGCAAATATCACATTTTCTATCTACTTAAAATCTACTTAGTGAAAGCGTTTCCTCACCATCATTTTAATGAATCGGAGAGAAACCTTATGGCACTTAGATTTTATGTGGTGAAAGAGTTCCTATCCATGTGAATTTGTCATAACCATAATCACAAGACAAGGTCAGTGGCAAATCCAAACACATATCGACTGAAGGTCATGGGCTAGTTATTAACAATACTCTTGATTAGTTCTTGAAATTATTTCAGGATATTTTAGCCTCCCACTGTCCTCTTGACATATTAGTAGACTCTCTTGCCAAATATTTAAGAGATAGTGTGGATTCTAATCAAGAAAAACACTTCACACAATTGGCCTTAGTTGGTCTTTATTTTATCCAAAACATCACAACTTACCAATTTCAAATGTACAAGAGTAAGAAAACATTTTACTCTACATTTGACAAGTGTTTTAAACCTTTCTTAAGATTATTTCACTTAAGGCTCAATCTTGGAGTATGACTCTATGATTTGATTGGAACGAAGTATGATTTATCTTTTGATTTAACCATTTCAACCATTCATGATTCCTCTCCTTAGCCAAACAAATGAACTAAGGTGTCCTTAGAGGATCAATTGTGATATGGTTTCATAATCACTAAGATAATTATAAAACAAGATACTCAAGTACTCTTCCATCTCGTCAGATTGGAGAAACTTTTATCTTCCTGCCTTATTTGATTCTTATTATCCGTTCTGTCATACATTGAAACGTTTCCAATGTTTCAGAATTACTCATAAACTTGTAAGCATAACCATATTTACTAAACTTTAGTAAATCATAACGAATAATCTTATCAACCTTTATGGTGGACCTGACCAGCACACAACCAAGTGTACCCAATC
The DNA here is from genome assembly GCF_051521515.1 of Lactuca serriola. Classification (NCBI taxonomy): domain Eukaryota; kingdom Viridiplantae; phylum Streptophyta; class Magnoliopsida; order Asterales; family Asteraceae; genus Lactuca; species Lactuca serriola. The sequence continues at coordinate 67,131,163 of NC_136413.1, read as the reverse complement.
CTTTAGTCCTTCACTTGACTCACACATACATGTGAACAAGGTCTTCGTCTTAATTTCCCAATGATGAAAATTCTCATTCATCACACAATGCAAGTTGCACAATTCCAAGTTTCTATCCAGCTGAAACTTGGGTGATGAGAATCTTTCCTTATTTGGTAAATTTAGACACTACCACAAACAAAAGAATCAAATCCATTTTCCAATATTGCTAGCAACTGAATCATATAAGCAACATTTTTTCACAAATGTCTTTGTAAGGATACTTAAAATAAATAAATTTAAAACATTTTTTCTTTTATTTTATAACTTTGCGGAAAAACTTATCCTTACAATCCATATGAAAACATTGTTGTTATCTATTCCTAAGCAATATACCATAACTCTTAAGCAATAACTCCATGTGATCGAAATCCATCTATTCGCGATCAAAATCAGCATAAACATACTTTAAGATTCCTTTGATCCTTCCAAAGCATCAAAATGTAATTACATTACATCATGCATTAAGAATCTCAAAAGGAGACTTAATAGAGCTAGATAATGCAGTTTACCCAAAGCAAAGTCAAAATTTTTGACTTTTACCATCCTTATGAAATTTCAGGTAAATTGGGCAGCTTCGAAACCAATGTCCCTTTCATTGGCAAAAGAAATATATGGACTCTTTGGAAATGGTATGCAGGACTACACAAACTTAGCCTTTTTCTTTACCATTAGGTCAAACGACTTGACCATGCCGATCCCTTTCAATTGAGAAGAGAAAGTTTTTTTGGACTTCCAATGTCACCAATGTCAATGTCCAAATAGGTTTGGGAAGTAGATCTTCCAGTCCAATTTGCTTTACTAATGCTCCAAATCATTGTTGATTCTGCATCATCAAGCAAATAGGTAAGATCATTAAGGGTCATGTCTTGATCTGTCATCAGGGAGTGACTGAATAGCCAAGTCAACAACCAGCTACCTCGAGACTTTGACACCCGACTCTCCCGGCTTGTGAATATGTGACTTAACCTCTAAGATATAAACACATATAGACTTTTCTTGCCAATAGGGATTGAGTGACTTAGAACTTATCAAGTCTTGAAACTTGTGGGATAGGGAGAATAATTGAAGGAGGTGGAGTATGATTCCAGTCCCATCAATGCACAACAAAGGGATTAATCTTTCACCTTGATTGTCATGTGGGATATCAACTTCATCAGGAAAGCTTGTTCCTAATGATTTGGGAAGACCACAACTGTCTTAACTAGACATCTATAATGGGAGAAATTCAAGTTTAGTTGATATAAAGTCCTTAATATAACACCTAATATGAAATATTAAGGCTAGGATCCAACAACCTATTTATAACCGGAAGAGGGATGTCGTAATCCTAGCTATAAAATAGTTGAAGGTAGGTAAATGACGATTTACCAATTTCCACCATCAAAACGAAATATAATTAAGTTTTAATTGGATTTGAAACTCCTAGATCTTTTGAGATAAATTGAACTTTCAATGGCATGTTTGAATCTCGATTGTGCCCTCTCAAGTTTGTGACTGGGATGCCGAGGAACACAAACAAGGTGTGAATAACCATGCAAATTGACTTGGTACCCTTAACTTTATCACCTAATCGATGTGCCGGTTAACCACACACGCTCCACCGATCTATAATAAAGTCAAGTTACCCTTCGCCACTATTACTAGTCCTTATTAGTGTGCCGGTTAACCACACATGCTCCATTAACGACTTGGTAAGGTACAAAGTGTAATTTCATGGGTTAGCACCTATTTCACATTTTCCTAAGTAACTAAGATTGAGAATTTATAAGTGTTCAGTTACTTAGTATTTACCATTATACTTTTAATGAAGGGAGAATTATAGTCCTTTCCTACCCGTTCGGCTAACGACCCTCCACCAGTCAAGGAAGCGGTGGGTGAGAGTGGACACCCATTAAACTGCCATTTTATAGGCAGTAACCTTATACCCCCATATAGACCAGCTTCGTGAATGAGGCCTACTAATGGTAAGATTGACTTTATCTTATACATATCTATTTAATTAAAATTAAAATAATAGTATAAGTGTTGAATTTTAAACATTTTAAAATTCTAAGGTTCAATTTGGAATTAAAGTGTACATGAGGGGGTAACTTTACAAATTCCAAAACTTGAGGGCAAGTTTTGAAACTATTCAAAACTATTCATTTCATAACTTATGAGTTTAATAGTTCATTAAAATGAAGACTCTTCATTTTAATGTAACCTCTTATTTTTTAATAACACTTTTAAAGAAGTGACTCTTAAACATCCATAACTTGAGGACAAGTTATGGAGTCATTAAACAATTTAATGAAAAAGGCTCTTCATTTTTGTGTAACCTTTGGCAATAATTATGAGTTTTAAGATTCATAGATATGACTTTTCATATAACTTGAAGACAAGTTACAAAACCATATTTTATGATCAATTTTTAGATCAATTTGGATTGAAAAACAACTAACACATAATTTTTTCATTGATCTAAAATAACTCATACCACAAGGTAACATAAAAAACTTTTGGTAATCCATAATTTGAGGACAAATTATGGACTCCATTAAAATACATTTAGATCAAGAATTAACAAGCAAACACCTTTTGTAAATAATTCCTATGATCTACCAAAACTCATAAGCATTAACAATCCATATCAACAATTTCATATAAGTTTTCTATTAATCTAAAACAACTCATAAGAACATGATAATTCATATCAACAATTTTCAAGAACTTAGCTAATCACATAAACTAAAAAATAGAAGTCTTGAAACTTTGACTATTATCATTTATTTGGATGAGAATAAACATTACCATAACATCACAATCAAGTTTTATGAACAAAAACACTTTGTGGTAATGATTCTAATCCAAAACAGGCCAAAAAAATGTTTTTTTTTCACTGAACAGTCACCACCTCGTGGTAAATTTTACCACTTCATGGTGAACTGGCAGATTAAAAAAACGATTTTTCCTGCAAATAGCATCAAGTATAATTGAAAACAAGCCTTGGCTCTGATACCACTGTTGGGTTGTGAGCATACTAACACTCCTATAGTGTACATGCAACCCTAAATACCTTGGATCTATGTTTTCTCTATTATACATGCAAATATAAATTTCCAAGGTATTTATCCTAACTAGCATATTATGAAGTACAAGTAATATAAAATCTATTAGAATTACATACATCTTTGTTGGTGCTTGATTCCATGGAGCTCAAGAGCCTAGTGCCCCAAATGTGACACCTCAAATGGTTCACACAACACCATGAACATTTGCAATAACCATGAGAGAAGATATGAGTGCATAGAAATTGGCTTGCCCTCTTGTGTATACACTAGTGCCGATTTCACCAACAATGGGGTCTTTATATAGTGTGCACATTAGGGTTACACCATGTAACCCATGTCTTTACCCATTCCTTATGCTCAATGGGTTTTAACCTCCATGGAGTATCCATGGGCCAGCACATGGGTTAAACCCAACATAAAGAATCATGGAACACAAGCCCACATATATAAGCATCAATGATTTACACAACCAATCCCCATATATTTAATTAGTCTCTTTTGATCACTAAATTAATTCCAAATTAATACTTGATCAATACTAATTAAATAATATGATTTCATATTAATATATTAGAACTTATAATATATTAATATATCACAAATATCTTCTTCTCATTAAAAGGTCTACCCAAATGCACCGACGCCATGCAACCCAAATGGACCATGTCGGGTCGGGTCAAGTATATACCAATTATAGTTATGGACTTAGACACTAATCGAACTGTAACATCCTGTTTCGGATTGTCCGTGATTAGGGTTCATCGGCTGCAACCCGGGCATGAGGAAATCAAGGGTTGCGACGAGTTTCTAGAATCATAGGGCATCTCGTCACCTTTCCGTGGATATGAGGTTCATTGGAAACATAGTTATATTGAGGTATAAATGGAAGATTGAAGGTTTGGCAGGATTAATCCCTTATTTGAGAAAGGTGGCTGCTGAGTACACTCGGCATACGTGTGTGTACGCTTAGCGTACTCATGTGCGTGACTTTTAAGCGGAGCCACCTAGGATGTTGGGAGTACCAGAGGGTACGCTGGGCGTACTAGGCTCAGAATGAGAAACCCTAAATGAGGGGTGTCCCGATATAAAGTGTTGGGTCTATTAGATTGCGTCATGGGCTCGGTCCTTAGCCCAGTTTGATTGTCGGTATTGGGCCTGTCCAACCGTGCATATTTTTGTACTAGGGTTTAGTATATAAGCTGCATGCATGCAGACTTAGAAGTTATCGCTTTCATTGTTTATTTTCTCTAAAGTTTTGTAAACCCTAGCTCGCCTCTACAGCGGAAGTTCTTCATCGAGCTCTGCTGAGGCGTGACTTTATTTTGAATCATAAGCATATATTTGATTCTATTCTATGTTCATTCTTTTACTGTTCTTGACTTGTTTGATTTCAATATTCATACCTGTGAAAGATCTAATCGATCTAGAGTTTAATTCTCATCAATTGGTATCAGAGCAGGAGACTGTGTAATTCATACACATCTCTTCTGTCGAAGAAGTTATTAGGGTTTTAAATTCCGCATTGATTGATATTTATTGAGCCGTCACTCTATATTGACGTATCTCATTAATTGTTGATCTAACCCTAACGATATATTACAAGTCTGATTTTTACAGGTTATCGAGCAAAAGTCTTTACGATGTCCATGGATGGTTCACAAACCAATCCGATCCATATCTCCAACAGCATAGGGTCTACAACAAGAATACCAATCTTGTATACACAAGACTATGAAGTTTTGATGCATCACTTTGAAGATTACGTGATTGGATCGGAGGATAATGGATACTTAATCTGGGAAGCGATTACTGCAGGCCCATTCTCTCACTCAAGCACATCTAAGATTGTTAAAACACAGAAAGAGTACAATCACCTTGTCAATGATGTCAAAGATATTCCTCAGGATGAGAAGGAGAAGTTTCAATGCAACATCAAGGCCCTGAGGATGATAAGGTTTGCGCTGCAGTCGGATACGTTTCGTTTAGTGAGTTCTTGTGCTACAGCTAAAGAGATCTAGGATAGATTGAAAGAATTATATTCCACTGACGAAGATTTGGAACATTCAATCCAAACTCTCTTGCTGTCTGAATTTGGTGACTTTAAGCAGAAGCCTGAAGAGAAACTTGTTCAAACTTTTGATCGCTTCAATCATCTTTTAAGTAAGCAGATAAAGCATGGGATTGAAAGGAAAGTTATTGAACAAAAGGTTACTTTCATGAATGGAGTCAGACCCGAATGGATGGCTGTTGTGTCAACAGTTAAAGCTCATGAACAGTTCAAGTCTTATTCTCTGGCAAAACTAGTGGGTATATTGAAATCTCATGAGAGTGCTCTATCTAAGGAAACGAATGTGGTTTCCAGTCTGGGTTCTTTAGCTCTTGTCTCTAAAGGAAAAAGTTAGGTTGAAGAAGAAGAGGAATTAGATCTTGCAAATTATGATCTAACCGGTGAAGAATACGCCATGATGGTGTCCAATCCCAGAAAATTCATTAAGAAGAAATTCCCAACCAACAAGAACCGAAACTGGCAGCGTAGTTACAGCGCCGAAAGGACCAAGGAAGAACCAAAGATAGGGTCAAAATCTGAAGAGTCAAAGAAGGAACCAAAAGTTGGAGGAGACTCAGGATTCGACTGCCATTACTGTGGAGGCAAGAATCATTTTGCTAAAGAGTGTATGCTGAGAAAGAAAGAAGAGAAGACAAATGAAGAAGATGAGGAAGCGATCCTCCTGAGAAGACTGGAGGAAATAAAGAGAAGAAAGTATGTTGCTAATAATACTACCATGAATGCTTCAATTGTGCAGGATCCAAAAAATAGTGATGAATTTGGTGGTGTGGAGGTCTGGTCCACAGATTCTGAGGATGATGAAGTCAAGAAGCCCACTCATGGAAAGGCTATGCTGGAAAAAGAAGAACATGCAACAGGAAGATGCTTTGTGGTGACCGAGGGTGTGTCCCAAATGAGAGGATACACAACCGATGAGGGAGTTGAAGATGAAAGGGAGCGAGAGGGTAAGTGTTTTGCTTCCAAGCCTGTCAGTTCACAGATCAACGAATGTGATGAGTTGATCAAAAAGGTACAAAATATTCTTGCGTCTCTAAAAATTCCTGTTACTAATTATGAAAAGGAATTTAGTAACTTAAAGTCAAAATTCTCGAGCATAAGTAGCAGTCTCACCCAAATCCGTGTCACAAATTCTAACCTAACTGATCAAATCAGCAGGATTTCATCAAAGAGTGGGGAACGAAGGATGTGGATCGAGAAAAAGGAAAACGAGTTAATTAGATCTAAGGATGATTCTATTTATTTGCAAAGAGACAATCTTAAACTTCTTAAACAGCAAAATGTGTTTTGTTTAATTGCTAAGAGACTCTATTTTAACATCCCTCAGTTGCATCTTGATTGTGAAATAAGAAAGAAGATACATCGCATGATTTTACCCTTCCTTGAATTAAAGGAGGATGAAATCGATGCTGAAGCCTACAACTATGAAAGCATTGTATCTTCTGACAAAGTTTCTCCAGTGTATAAAATAGGTCTAGACAAAATTGAATCCTACATAAAGTCCAAAGACCACAAGGACATGCTCAAAAATCTGTTAGACGAAAATGATAGATTGAAATTGAGAACCGAAACTGTACAAAAATTTGACTCTTTGAATGCCAAGTTAAGTTCAGAAAATAAAATTGATGTTGAAAATGCATCTGAACTTAATGAGGATGATGATCTGAGTGAAATCTCTATAGAGGATTTGGTGGATTGTTTTGAATTTGCCAAAAGTGAACCTAAGTCACACAAGAACCTAATTTTCGAAAACTCCGTTGAGTTTTCTTGTTCGTCTATCAACAAAACCAAAGTTCTCAAAGCCAAATTTTTTGTATACCAAAAGGTACAAACTACTCCAAACCAAGTCTACACAGTACCGGGTGTCACTCCACAACAAATTGCAGAGTTAACATCTATGGTAGAAGAAGACAATGCTGGAGGATGTGACGAATTTTTCTGGTCGGCCCCAATAGACAACGCTGATGAGACGAAGGGTCTTTCTCAGAAAACTTCATGGAGAGTGAAAGGTAGATACATACCTGAACCACTAAATGAGCCTCCAAAGTATGATGTGCCGAGCATAAGTGGCACTAAACCCCCATTGGACAAACCGATGCAACCCACTAGTGATACCTCTTCGGCAAAAAGTGAATGCTGTGCTCATACTTCGAAAAGAAAGGCCAACATTCACAGAAATCGAAAATAGGTGGCTGATAGAAAGCATCAAAGAAATCTGAGATACAAGAAGAATCTCTCAGAAAGAAAACAGTTTTGGAATTCCAAAAATCCTGACTTTATAAGGATAGAAAGGAAGCACAAATCACAAGAACACTCAAGGAACCGGAAGGGATGTTTCGGTCCCACGTCGGGAATAAACCAAAAGAGTAGTTTCGGTCCTCACCAATAGGAGCCGAAAGGGTGGTTTTGGTCCCTCGACTGAAAACAACCGAAAGGAGAGTTTCGGTCGTTCACCCAATAACAACCGAAAGAACGGTTTCAGTGCTTCACCCAATAACAACCGAAAGAACGGTTTCGGTCCTTAATCCAATAACAATCGAAAGGAGAGTTTCGGTCCTTCATCCCATAGCAATCGAAATAGTGGTTTCGGTCCACATCCATACAAGTCCAATCAAAAAAACAGGGATTCCAAAGTCACTTCTAACTTCAACTCTTCCCATTCAAATTCTTGTCCTTCAATTACTTCAAAGGGAAAAGGAAAACTCTACCCTAAAGATAACAATCTTCCGAAACAGAATCAAAAGAATACTAATGTCAACACCACAAACTCCATTCCTACTAAATCAACTAAAATTAAAGTTTTCACCATTAAAAGAAAAGATGAAACAACTTTAGTTAAACGCACATACATGGTTGATATTTCTCTTACTACTCCCTGTCCTGTAAAAGGCTCACAAGGAACTAAGAAACCTTGGGTTCGTAAATCTGCTTAATATTTTGCCGGTTATTCGTGACGAGCAGTTTGATGAAGAATGGTACATCGATAGTGGTTGCTCGCGTCACATGACAGGAAGGAAGAAGGAACTGAACGAGTTTCGTTCTCTCAAAGATGGTGGCATTGTAAAGTACGGCAACAACTCATTTGGAACTATCAAAGGCTATGGAATGATCACTAATGGCGAGTTCTCTATAAGGAAAGTAGCTTATGTTGAAGGACTTCAACACAATCTCATCGATGTATCACAGCTGGTGGTTGGCACTGGATTGAAAGTATCATTCGACGATGAAGGCTCAGAAATTGTTGAGAAGAGATCAAACAACATTCTGCTAAAGTCAAAGCAAAAGGGGGAAATGTATCCTTTGAACCTCAACCGAATTCGAGGTAAACTAGCTGTGTGCTTACTCACAAAGGCTCACTCTGATGAAAGCTGGTTATGGCATAAAAGACTATCTCATCGGAACTTCAAGGATATAAACAAGTTGGTCTTGGGTGATCATGTTCGAGGTCTTCCAATTCTAAAATTTGATAAAGAACATCTTTGTGCAGCGTGTGAAATGGGAAAGCAGAGTAGGCAGAGTCATCCTTCTATTATCAATACTAAGGTGATAGAACCATTGGATTTATTGCACATCGATCTATGTGGACCATCGTCCATCGAAAGCATTGGGGGGAAACAAATACATTCTGGTTATTGTGGATGATCTCTCAAGATTTACATGGGTTTTCTTCCTCAAGCAAAAGTCTGAAGCTACTCCAAAGCTTAAGCTCTTTATTAAACAGATAGAAACACAACTAAGAAAGGTAGTTCGTAATGTGAGGAGCGACAATGGCCTGGAATTCAAGAATAAAGACTTTGAAGATTTTCTTGCTGAAAAGGGGACGACTCACAATTTCTCAGCCCCTTATACTCCACAGCAAAATGGTATTGTTGAAAGGAGAAACCGATCCCTGTGTGAAGCTGCTCGAGCTATGCTATGCTTCGCGTCCTTACCTTTGTATTTCTGGGCTGATGCAATGATGTTGCATGTTATACTCAAAATAGATCATATTTGAATAAGCGGTTCTCCATTACCCCTTACGAGATCCTGAACAATCGAAAACCAAATGTTAAATTCTTTCATGTGTTTGGTCCAAGATGTTTCATTTTCAACTCCAGAGAGAATCGAAATAAGTTCGATGCTAAGGCTAATGAAGGAATTTTCTTAGGCTACTCTCTGAACTCCAAGGCATATATAGTTCTCAATAAATGCTCAAAGAAAATTGAAGAAACATACTATGTCACCTTTCACGACAGTTATGTTAAGAAAATGAAATCAACAGAAGATGCATCGCAAGAGATCTTTCCAAAGAATGGTCAAGTTACTATCTCTATCTTGAATCTTTTCGACCAATTCATGCTCCTGTTTGATGAACCTCAAAAGGCGATTGACTCTGAATCAACTGCAAAAGACAAAAAAGTTGATAATCTGAAACAAGTTATCAACGACGCTGCTAAAAAGATGGCTGATGATCAATCCAAAGAAACCGAAAGAGCAGACGCAAGCGAACCTTCAGGTGACCATCCTAATGTCTAGGGGGAGGGTCCAACTCCTCATCACGATCATGGATCTTCATTCCAGGGGAAGAACTCATCGCCAAATACATCAAGCTCTACTGAAATTCCAACCAACGAAGGGGATACAAATGCTGGTCCTGAACAGGAGTCATTCTTCGAGGGGAGAATACCAATGTTGGTGATGATGACATTCTGTCTAAATTGGAGGAAGAAATCAATGTTGAATTGGATCCTATCTATGATCCAAAGTTTCCTCCACTTATCAAATGGACCAAAGACTACCCTCTAAGTCAAATTATCGGGGAATCTTCAGAAACAGTGTTAACTCGCTCTCAAATCAAAGCGAAACAGGCTGCACTCTTTTCAAAAGTCGAGTTTTGTATGTTCAGTTCCTTTGTTTCCAAAGTTGAACCGAAGATTTTTAACTCAACTCTTGATCATTCAGACTGGGTTCAAGCCATGCAGGATGAATTAAATGAGTTTGAAAGAAACAAGGTATGGCGTCTTATTCCAACTCCAAAGGATGCTTCGGTTGTCAGACTCAAATGGGTATTCAGAAACAAGATGGACAAAGAACGGAATGTCATTCATAACAAAGCGAGGCTGGTGGTCAAAGGATATTGTCAGGAAAAGGGAATTGATTATGAAGAAACCTTCGCTCCCGTTGCAAGATTAGAGTTTGTTCTTATCTTTCTTGTATACGCCACTCACAAGAACTTTGAAGTCTATCAAGTGGACATCAAATCTGCTTTCCTCAACGGTGAACTTGAAGAAACCGTATATGTTGAGCAACCGCCAGGCTTTGTGAACAAGAAGTATCCCGATCATTGTTATATCCTTGACAAAGCTGTATATGGCCTCAAACAGGCTCCCAGAGCATGGTATGAACTCTCACTCATTTCTTAAAAATGTCTAAATTCAAACAAGGTTCGATTGACCCAACCTTCTTTCATAAGCAAGAAGGTAACCACCTTATGATAGTCCAAATTTATGTTGATGACATCATCTTTGGCTCCACGAATCCTAGCTTAACAGCTGAATTCAGAGAGTTGATGGAAACTAAATTTGAGATGAGCGCAATGGGTCCAATTAACTTCTTTCTTGGATTGAACATTAGACAGGGACCCGAAGGCATTTTTATTAATCAGGAAGCATATACCAAGAATTTACTAACTAAATTTGGGATGATGGGAGACTCCAAAGTGAAAGTGTCTATGGCCTTTGGAACTAAACTTACACCCTCATTAGAGAAACCAGCAGCTGATATGACACTTTATCGACAAATGATTGGGTTTCTGTTGTATCTTACAGCTAGTAGACCTGATATCATGTTCTCCATCTGTTACTGTGCATGATTTCAAGCCAACCCACGAGAACCTCATCTTCAAGCCGTGAAAAATATCTTTCGCTATCTGAAGCGAACCTCCTCTCTCGGTCTGTGGTATCCAGCCAACTCAAGATTCTTTGTTCAAGCATTTTCAGATGCTGATTTAGGTGGCTGTGGATTAGATCGTAAAAGCACAACTAGAGGATGTCAATTTCTAGATGGTAAATTAGTCAGTTGGCAATCGAAGAAACAAACCTGTGTTTTGCTATCCACTGCAGATGCTGAATATATTGCTGCAACATCCTGCACATCTCAAGTCGTATGGATACAAAGTCAACTCAGGGATTACGGGCTAAACATGAAGAAAATTCCACTATATTGTGACTCTGAAATCGCAATTAGGATTTGTCACAACCCAGTGCAACATTCGAAGACAAAACATATTGCACTGAGGTACCATTTCATCAAGGATCACGTCGAAGATGGTAACGTAGAAATTCACTTCATCAGAACGACTGATCAATTGGCAGACATATTCACGAAGGCCTTACCTGAAGCAAGCTTCAATAAGATTCTACAAGGCCTAAGAATGATGCAAGCCGAATCTGTACCAAAATCGCCTTCGCTTCCATAAAGGTAACAAGCGAAATAGAGCAAATCGGAATGAACCAAAATGAACCGAACGTTCGGTCTATTTCGGGTTAAGTTCAACCATGAACCGAAATGAACCGAGCGTTCGGTCTATTTCAGGTTCGGTCCTTCTGAACTCGTTCATTTTTTTTTCTTTTCAAGGCATTTTGACTGTATTCCTCTGTGCACTTTTTAAATACTTCTTTTTAAATTTATAAAATCCAAAAATATTTTTCTCTTTCGTTCAATTGGTCAATTATCACAAAATACAAAAATATTTTTTTATTTATTTCTTCTCTTTATCTAATGTTTTTTTTTGTTTTGTATAAGTATAATTCTCGATGGCGAAATAAAGGCTGGTAAATGGTTTTTTTAGTTAGGACTCCCTAGAAGCATGCTACTGTATGTTGACTAAAGCCTCAAAAGATTTTGAGTGAAGCCTTAATAACATGATATATACCAATCATGTTTTCCCAATCCAGGCTATCAAATTCACTCTAATCATGAGCTACCTTACTCTACCCAAATTGAGTTTAGAGTTTTCTGCTTGGTCCTTCTCTTCTTTAAAGCAGAGGTACATTCGCTTCTTATACCATCTCCATCATCTTTCTCCATTATAATTCGTTTCATCAATATAACCCCTGAGACTTTCAGTATTAACCACTGAGGTTTACGGTTATACCAAAATTGTGTTCATGATCTTAGTTTCATGCCACTATGTACTAAGTGAGACCCAAAGTTCAACACCACTAATGGATTGACGGTGAATTCACATATTCAAGATCTTACTTGTTACCAAATGAAATCTCTTTTTTCTTTTGAGTGATCTTTATGAGCTTGCCTTTCACCAAGGCTTATCTAACCCTAAAAGATCCAGTTTAATTTTTTTTATGAGATTTCCTTACTTCCTTCGTCACTATAAAGTTTATCCTACCTACTTGTTCAACATATATATCACAATGATCTCACAAGTACTTCATTCTGTTTCGGTCTTATGTCAAGTATCGAAATTATTAATTGAAGCGAAATCCACCCTTTTTAACCTTCAAAAGATGCCTTTCAATACTTCTCAACAAGTTATTGATCGTTATTCAATGAGAAACCAAGCAAGCACTTTATTGTCTCTCTTGACTTTGAAGGAAGTGATTTTTGCCCAGAATCAATTGTCTTATGTCTACTTACGACATCACGGATTATCTCTTAAATTTTGGTTTATTTCTTTATCTTTTACACCCTATGCACGAAAATTTTTAATTTTCCAAACTCAAGTTCTGTTCAGATTAATCAATAAAGGGCTAAAGGCTACAGAGATTCAAACATATTATGAAGAAACGCTTGGGATAAAGTGGAAGCTGACTCAGCGGCTATCCAAACGGTTTGGCGATTTGAAAAAGTGCATTTTATGGAATGGCGCGCAAAAAGGAAACGTCCTTTCTCTTTCCTGCGTCATCTTCGGCATGCCAACTATTCACCCATCAAGTCAGGCGCTATTTTTGAGATAATCCAAGATTTCAGCCGGATTTTTCTCTCTCTTCCTTGTACATATAAAAGGAATTGGAACGGTACTCTCTCAACCTTTATCACTTACCAATCTCTCTCAAAGAACACCAGCGATTTTCTGCAACTGTTCATCATCTTCTCCAAGCTACTGCATGGCAGACTCGTCATCAGTTCACGATACTTCTGTTCGTCAACCTCTTCTAACCATCAAACCCAATAGAACCTGGTCATCGATCTCACCCCGTTTATCTATGAGCCCTACATGCTGTATGTGGTTGAGTGTCTCAAATACTCACCGCTCGTCGACGCGCTGACTAAAGTCGATGTTGTTCCAATGCCGTGCTTGTCTCTGGTCTACTCTACTGCCTTCTACGACAAGATTAATGAACGAATTCACTTTGAACTCCACGATGAGAAGACCTCCATCTCTAAGCATCGATTTTGTGCCCTAATTGGTCTTTCTCAAGATCCATCTCTGGTAGACCCTGACTCCATTACAACTGGTCAATTGTTTTCTATGTTCTATCAGATGGGGTATAACGAAACCCTAACGACCATTACAAAGTTCAAGAAGTCCTGCCTTCCTCCTCAATGGAATGGCCTTTTTACATTGTTGTTTAAGAGACTTTCTGAGTGAAGCGCTGGCTCAGATGGTGCAAGCAAGTCCTTCATGACGGTGCTGTATGGGCTGTACCATGGGATTGACCTAGATTATGGGTCTATTATCTGGCAGCAGTTGGTTCAAAGCTTGGTCTCTTCATCCAGGCATTCTGAGATCTCATGTGGGCGTTTATGGTCTATCATCACCAACTGGGTAATGGACTGCCTTCAGGTTCCAATGATGGCAGATTCTTTGCTCTCATCCATTGCTACCTTTCATATGACAAAAATCATTGTCACTGATCCAACCAAGTTTTCTTTTATTGGATCCATTCCTGAAGCAATGCTCGATCGTATCTCTGTGTCAAGTAACACTCTCCAGCGGTACATGAAGCGTCCATCGGTTGGCCCAAGAGAGCTTACGCCGGCTATGATTTGCTCTATTGAAGAGGCTGACAAGCCAGCCAAAAGGGGTAAGAAGACTGAAACACAGAAGGAAGGTCCTGTCATTAAACCAACTAAGGGCCAAACCCCCAAGAAGCGAAAGTATGATAAGGCTGCAACTTCTCAGGCTCCACTGAAGAAGTAGAAGAAGCCTGCTAGGAGGCTTATTCTTCAATCCTCAAGTGATTCAGATTCAGAATATGTCCCTCCTAGGCACAAGAACGCTCCTCCTTCAGAATCTGAGAGCGAAAGCTCTGATGAACAGGCTTCATGCCGAGGTGATACTCTGCCTCGCTCCCCTACCCCAGAAATTCCAGTTCGCTCTAATCCTCCTTCACCTCCACCTGTAACCATCCCAGTATCCATCCCTCCTATATATCTAATTACCACCTCTCAACCATTCACTACAATTCCTATCCCCACTCCCATTTTCACAGATACCACTACTACCACTACTACCACAAAACCTCACTTTATTGTTCCCAATCCACCTGTAACCAAACCACCTGTCACAACCGAACCTCCGCCTACTTCAAAACCCTTATCTCCCACACAATCCACTGAAACAACCCCTATTCTAGGCGGTGAGGACTTGGAATTTGATTCCAGGTATTTCAGTCCTTACCGAGTGCATAGCGATGATGATGACGATGAGCCTGTTACAAAGCATCATCTCAAGGCAGTAAATGAAAAGTGTGATCAACTGCTTTCATCCTCTTCTTCTGGTGCCTATTCTGAAGCTGCATTGAAGGCATTCTTTTCCTCTGTCGTTACCGAACACAGTGCCACTTTATCTGCTGCAGCCAAAGCAATCGAACCCTTTACTTCCCAATGTCAACAAGCCTCTCTTGTTGTTGATGCCTCTACTAAGGCGTGCAAGGAAGCGACCGCAAAAGTCAATAAACTAGTCTGCAAAGCTCATTTGTTTTTAGATTCCTTGCAGGCTGCTGCTGCTAAAAATGCTCAAACTATCAACGCTTTAGCACAGAACCATCAAAGGTCTCTTCAATCTGAACGCTCAAACCTTGAAGCGGCACGCCAATACATTGAAGAAGCCAACGAAACTCTCCATGCTAATGTCAATGACCGCTTGACTCAACTGGAGGCGGATTTAGCTGTAGAGAATCACATTATGGATGAGCTAGACAGACGTACTGCACAGCTTAAATTGCAAACCCACAAGCTACGTACTGCTAATGCTGAGATTAATGACCTCAAGTCAGAATGGGAGGTCATTAGGAGTTTTGTTGCAGATGTTCACTCCATCCTCCTTCATCTCATTGAGGCTCACGATCCGATCATCACTATAACTGTCAGGCATCATTTGGCAGACAAGCTCAGATCGGCATTTGAGATTCTTAGCCGTATCGAGGGTGTTCCGGTGACCGGGGTCCAACTGAAACAAGGGGGAGAGAAAGTGATAACTCAACCTCCTCCTTCTGGACCAAAACCATCTACTAAACCGAAGGGTACAAAAGCTTCGGTCAGCAACAAGGACAAAAAGAAGAAGAAAATTGGCGAGGATGACACAGACAATGAAGATGATGTCTATGCCGAGAATCCCAAGAAACCCTTCCAGAAGGTTAAGACCTCTGAAAAAAATTGGAAGAAAACATCAAGAAACAACAAGTTGAGCTAGAGCTGAAGCGAAAGGAGGCGGAGCTCCTAGAGAAGAAAAAGTCCATGTTTCCTATGTGGACCATAGACTCGCTTCAAAGATATGCCAAGCATTCTCTGGCTTGTGTTGATAATGTCCTTTGGCCTTGACAACTCCAAGGATGCACAGTTCAATATGCCAATCACTCGAAAGGCATTTATCTTCCCCTGCTTCAACTCGACTGCTGCTATTCCGTCCCCAGACCCGAAGGTAGACAGGGATCTTCTGGAGTTTTACTTGGAGTTTGCTCAACCCCAATACCTGACTTGGAGCTCAAAGAAAATTACCACCGTCAAGGTTATGAAGCCCTATTCATCAGGGAAATTTATTAATGTCAAATTCAGGGTGACTCGAGGAACTGAAGGCTCAGTCTACCACTTTACCCTCGCTGATCTACTAAACCTTAATCCCCATGACTGGATACTCCTCAATAACATTCTTCTGTCGAATCCTCTGGAGTATCAGGAAATAATTGATCATGTCAAGCATATGCTTGTTTGCTACAT
Organism: Lactuca serriola; assembly: GCF_051521515.1. NCBI lineage: Eukaryota > Viridiplantae > Streptophyta > Magnoliopsida > Asterales > Asteraceae > Lactuca > Lactuca serriola. The sequence goes on along the minus strand of NC_136413.1, from coordinate 67,114,846 downwards.
ACATGAGGTAGCGAAGATGGACCAGGAGATTGCCTCTGCCATACACAAGCGAACAACGATAAAGACTATGGGCAGAGCTGGCAATGTCAATACCATGATCAAGGGGAAAATCGATTCAAAGTATCACATAGTTATGTTCCTCAAAGGCGAAGGTCAAAAATGTTTGTTCGCTATTGTTGACAAACACCTCTTCTCAATGTCATACCTAGAGCACATTTTGGAGATCATTCAGAGGTGCGATCAGAACAGTGCTGTCGATAAGAAATTATTCACTGACATGCTGAGGTGGTACATACAGTTTAGACAGACACTTCTCGCTATAATTCCTCGTTTGTTTAAAGTGATAAAGATGGTGAAGCCTACTCAGAGGAAATAATCTCTCGCCTCATTTGACGCAAAGGGGGAGATTGTTGGGTCTATTAGATTGCGTCATGGGCTCGGTCCTTAGCTCAGTTTGATTGCCGGTATTGGGCCTGTCCAACCGTGCATATTTTTGTACTAGGGTTTAGTATATAAGTTGCATGCATGCAGACTTAGAAGTTATCGCTTTCATTGTTTATTTTCTCTAAAGTTTTGTAAACCCTAGCTAGCCTCTACAGCGGAAGTTCTTCATCGAGCTCTGTTGAGGCGTGACTTTATTTTGAATCATAAGCATACATTTGATTCTATTCTGTGTTCATTCTTTTACTATTCTTGACTTGTTTAATTTCAATATTCATACATGTGAAAGATCTAATCGATCTAGAGTTTAATTCTCATCATAAAGAATGAGATGGCCTCATTCATGGCCACCATCCTTAATCAATAAACCCTAATCCTCGTTCTTGAGCTTGTGTGTGTCTATTTGGGAGAATTTAAGTTATTTTTGTGTTCTTGGAGTGAAGAAGGAGCTTTGGATAAGGAGTGAAAGTCCAGGCCTTGGATCTGATCATATCTGAGTTGGGAGCTTTGTCATAAGGTATACAGCTCCAAGTTTTCTCACTCTTTTCTTTTGTGCATCATAGTAGAGCATATTAGGGTTTTGTCCCAAAGGTGGAGACTTTATGAGATATTGAGTTCTAGAGACTATGATCAACCCCCTTTGAGTGTATTTAGTGGTGTAATGTCATAAAAACCCACTCTTGGACGTTGGAATCAAGCCGTGCATGACTTATGAGCTTTTTGAGATAAGAGAGTAAGAGTTTTATGTGTTTGTGACCTTATTGGCCATGCAAAGGCTTAAAGTCACAAGCTTTATGGAGTAAGATCCATTAGGGAGGCCAGATCTAGGATTTGAGTTAATGTCTTAACGGGTTAAGACCAAAGGAGTGGGAAGAGTGAATCTAGGGAGTACGCTGAGCGTAATTCCAATACACCCCGTGTACTGCCCTAGTGTCCCCGATGGCCAATCCGGATTCGTGAGTACGTTGAGCGTACCAAGAGAGGTACGCCCCGCATAACCTTACCGTGGACTTTTTTAGCTAAGTCTCATTTTGGGCCTGGAGTTTAGGCTTATTGCAATAGAGTTTTGGACCAGAGGAATATATTTATGTGCTTTGGGACCTTGAGTTAGGCTTGCCATTTAGACTTGAGAGTTCGGCCTCGGGAGAGCTCGTTTGTTATTGAGCCTTGGTGGGCCCAATAGGTTTTTGGTTATACACGGGATGGTTAGTTGACTACCTTTAGACCTCATGAGTGAGAGTTTGGACTTAGTTCCTATTTGAGTTAATTGTGGCTTTGGCTTAGAGATAGAGACTAGTGCGCAATATCAGCGTTTATAGGGGTTGTTCATCATCTGAGGTGAGTCTTCTCAGTATACTTACCATGATTGGTATCTATGTGTGACCGGAGGGTCTTAGGTGCTTACTTGAGTTATGTGATATTATTTATTTTGTCTATGTGATATATATATGTTATATTATGTGCGTACTGAGATAGTACCGGAGGGTCCAAACAGAGTTGTAGGACCAGAGGGTTTCCACTGAGACAGGACCGGAGGGTCCAAACCGAGTTGTGGGACCGGAGGGTTTCCACTAAGATAGGACCGGAGGGTCCAAACCGAGCTATGAGACCGGAGGGTCCTCACTGAGACACACGACCGGAGGGTCATAACCATGAGATGCTTATTATTTGTATATGTGGTATTTTGGGGAACTCACCAAGCTTCGTTCTTACCGTGTTATGTGTTATGTGTTTCAGGTTTTTCTCAAGATTGCGGGAAGGCATCAGCTTGATTGTACACACCAGAGAAAGAGTTATGTTTTGAGGATCCTGGATTTTAATTAAACAATTACGGAATTGTGATTTGTAAGTTAAATAAATGAGATTTTTGTGAAAGGTGTTATGAGAATTATGTGATTTTAAATGAAAATTTTGTTTGAAAATTTACGGTGTTACAAGTTTGTATTAAAGCCTTGGTTTGAGGGATTTGGATGCACCTTCGGGTATATCTGGACTCAAACTGAGGATTTGAGAAAAACCAATTTCAAAAGAAATGATTTTTCTAAAACAAGCAAGAGTTTATAAGAGAAAAACGAGAAGGAGCAATGTGTACAATCAGCCAGAGCCCGGACGGTGATTTCCCAAAATACTCTTACTTAATTGTGTTATGAGTTATTATTGAGATATTAGTGATGCATGCTAGAGGATAGGCTATTTATTTCATATTTTAGGGCTAGAGTTGTCTGATTTGTGATGCCTTAGCCTAGGAATTTTTGCTATCTGTGATGTGCCTTGGGTGTGCGGAGTAAGACTATCTAGTAGCAATCTTTTAGAGAGCTTTGAGTATAGAAGTAATCTAGGAGAGATACCTAGATGAGCATTTGAGGAGCCTATGGAGAGAGTACTTAGATACCCACGAGGGGTAGGGATTCTTGAGTTCGGTGACACCTTTTGAGTGTGAGTAGAGCAAGTGGAGTTGTAACCTAGAGTGGTTTAACGTGTTGGTGGAGATTATTCGATGCCCAAATGTTGCTTGCTTTGTGCTTTGTGGAACTCTTGATGATGGTAGTCGGCTACTAAGTGAATATGAGAATATTCAGGAGGTAGATGACTGGCATCATAAGGATTTCTTCAGCAGCTGATGGTAGAGAAGTGAGAGAACCTAGGAAGAGCCTAGGGAGTGATCTTAGTCAGATGAGTACGCTGATAGAGGAGAATATTCGCAGGGGAACGAACAGGTGTAACGAGATTGGTGATCGAAAAGGTTGAGTAGCTACTTAGGAAATCTGGGACGATCCGTGTATGGGTAGATGTGGCATGTAGTATGGGCCCGTACTACTGAAAGCAGAGGACCTGTACTCGAAACAGGGAGAATTCCAGAGGTTCTAAGTAGCAGATTGAGATGAGATAACATGGTCCGGGTACCATGATTCATAGCAGATCGAAAGGTGATCACATGGTTCAAGTACCATGATTTGTGGCGGTTAGTGCTTCCGGTTTTACCATTTATCCCATTGTGATTGATTAGATTGAGATCAGATGTGATAGAGTATGGGGCCAAAGGGCCATGTTGAACGAGTTTCAATAGAACATACCTTGAGAGGGAAATTGAGTTAGTTTCCGATAGATTTTTGGTGAGATGCCAGTTGGAGTCGCAAGACTCAGGGATTAGGAGAGATGATGCTTATTGGAGGATTGCTATCTGATATGATCAATCGGCTGATAGATGAGGCGTCACCTTTTGTGGCAAGAGTTGCGCCATCCCCTTTTCGTGAGTGAAGCAAAAAAGATGAAGAGCTTTCGGTTTCAGAGTTTGGAGGTAAACCTCGTGGGGTAGCATAGGGTTGCAACCTTTTCACTAGAGTATTTGGGCAATATATTTGTTGCGAGGTATTTTTATACCATAAGAGAGTCATTATCGGGACTAAGATGGATGAGAACAAAGAGGTGCCTTATTCAGGGAGGCATACTTTTAGCAGCAGTTTCAGGTGATCAAGAGGAGTATATCGGGGAGGTGGCCCTCGTTGTCTACGTTGTGTATCGACTGTGAGAGTGAGGTCTCTTGATTTTATGACGATTCCCATGAAGGTAGGCTAGTTGAGGAGTCAGAGCCGAAGTGCGTGATAGTGCATTATTTTCCGGACTGAGAGTCAGGACTAATTCGGAACAACTGGGGTATTCAGCGGTGTATTCATTTGAGGCTTCAAGATGACTAGAGGCAGTCACGTTGGGAGGATTCCAAGACTTTTGTCTGAGTTGCAGGATATTTGGAGTTGGTTTCCATTAGGAAGATCATTGAGTGATTACGTGGTACGTTACAAGAGTCAAGTGTGATGTACCTGGTAAAACAGTCTGAAGTAGATTGTTGGTATGCCAATTGGTGATGGTTCGAACCCTGAGTGGGGGAGAACTGGGTATTCTATAGGGAGGATTAGCGATTCGTTTAAGTGCAGTTAGAGAACTAGTGATGGAGATCTGCGGTGTGGACACATGAGACCTAGGTTATTGGTGGATGAGGCGAAGTGCAAGACGGGAAGATGTATGAGTATGTTTTTAAGAAAGGATGAGTAAATCCACGACAGGTGGCCGTTGGTTAGAGAATTTATTATGGCTAGGGATTTTCGGGTTGAAAATGTTGAATTCGAGGCGGTTGGGTCGTTGAGTTCAGGGTACAATAGCTAATATTTGCGGGTGTAGGTATAGATTATGATCTATACTCCAGGAGGGGCAGCAGTTGATTTGTCAACCAATTTCAGAGTCGGTATGAGTAGTTTCGTATGGGTGGTGATCAGTAGAGGGTGAAGCTTCGGATTTTCGTCTAAGTGTTTTCAGTTGTTGACGATTCCTCCATGATTCAATTTGCGAGATGGGAATATTTCGAGGTTTCGAGTTGCGTAAGTGGAAGATCAGTATTTGAGGCAAGATATCATGATATGTTGTGATGGTGTACCGACGTACCCGTGTGATTTTGTTCTAGTGGGAACCCATTAGTTAATTACCGCCGGAGTGGGACTGTCTAAGGGTGTATCTGTGTTGAGACTAGTACCTTGCCTACGAGAACTTTCATCAGGAGTGGTGGTGTATAAGCTAGTGGTGTAAGCACCTATCTATGTTGAGCAGCGGAGCATGAGTTGGTGAACTCAGTGTAGTGATGACTTGATGAAGAGATTATGGGGGATAAGAGAGCAAGTGAATCCGAGTGGGGAGTAATCGATTGGGATTACCAGGAAAAAAACCATCGAGTGAACCCATGGTGAGCCAGTGAACGAGAGAGTGTTGTAAGACTATGGGGAGCCGTAGCATCCATAAGTCAGTGGGATAGAGTGTCGTAGTACTACGGGGAGCATAATATTCATTCTCAGCGAGAGAGTGTCGTGATACTATGGGGGGCGTATTATTCACTAGATAGCGAGCGAGTCGTATGTTTACGGGGAGCCGTAACATACATGAGTTAGAGAGCGAGTCGTATTTTTACGGGGAGCCATAACATACATGAGTCGGAGAGAGAGTATCATATGATTTCGGGGAGCCGTAACGTACGTGAGTAAGAGAGAAGGAGTATCGTAAGACTACAGGTAGTTGCGGCCTTACTAGTCAGGTTGTGACACAGAGCAGCTTTTAGGCCTGGGTAGCCTTACCAGAGGAGTATGGGAGTGCCTGGTGGCCAAACCAAGGGCGAGACTGGGGTCTCGGCAGTGGTCCGAACCTGTGGTGTTTTGAGTTATAGAGGGGTTGCCGTGAATCGGACGAATCGAGGTGTAATGCATGAGTATAATCGTGGAGCATGGGTCATGAGTTGAGCGCTAGATTGGGACGAGTGGTTCCAATTTTATGTCGGACCAGACTCTGATGGGTAAGTTTGGCTCTATCTGTGTAGAGGACGAGTAGGTTGGGATTTCGGGTGGATCTCAATTCTTAGAGGGATTTTTTCCGTCTGATGTTTTAGACATGAGTAGCCTTTAGAGGTTCAACTATTGTGTCGGGAGTTGACCTGGTGCTCAGTGCTGGAAGGGACTTGCGAGAAGAGTTGGGGCTTATGATTGTGGGTGTCAGAGGATCGTTCTGAGCTGACATGATCGTTTCCTTGTGTCTGCGGATAGAGTTTTAAGGATCATTCTTTTAGGAGAGTTCTAATAGTTGTTTAGGCGGTGGGTCCTTAGTGAGGTATTACCTCTCCGTTCCTCTGGAGTTCGATCGGGATTGATTAGAGAATCAGCGTTGGTAGAGGGTTCTTAGAGTCGGTTAGTCGATGAAGAATTAACATGATGATATTTTACGAGGGTCGTCTGGCAGGGAGACATACCACTAGGTTTTCAAGTTCTGGAGAGTCAGATCGTGTACCGCAGTGGCAGAAGGGTTTGTCCTTCTTCGGGGTCGGAAGTTCCTATTAGGTTTAGGTGTCTTTGAGAGAGATTGTTGTGTGATATGAGGTACTTTCGGTAGTGCTTCTCGGGTTTGGGTTCGATCTATGTATTGATATGGAGCAATTTTGAGGGCGAAATCTAATTCAAGTGGGGGAGAATTGTAACATCCTGTTTCAGATTGTCCGTGATTAGGGTTCGTGGGCTGCAACCTGGGCATGAGGATGTCTCGGGGTTGTGACGAGTTGCTAGAAGCGTAGGGCATCTCGTCACCTTTCCATGGATATGGCGTTCATTGGAAATGAAGTTATATCGAGGAAGCAATGGAAGTTTCAAGTTTTTGCAGGATTAAGCCCTTATTTGAGAAAGGTGGCAGCTGAGTATGCTAGACATACGTGTGTGTACTCTTAGCGCACTCATGTGCGTGACTTTTAAGCGAAGCCACCTAGTATGCTGGGCGTATTAGGCTCATAATGAGAAACCCTAATTGAGGGGTGTCCCTATATAAAGAATGAGATGGCCTGATTCCTGGCCACCATCCTCAGTCAATAAACCCTCTTAAACCCAAATCCTCGTTCTTGAGCTTGTGTGTATCCATTTGAGAGCATTTAAGTGATTTTGTGTGTTTTGGAGTGAAGAAGGAGCTTTGGAGAAGGAGTGAAAGTCCAGGCCTTGGATCTGAGCATATCTGAGTTAGGAGCTTCATCATGAGGTATAAAGCTCCAAGCTTTCTCACTTTTTTGTTTTGTGCATCATAGTAGAGCATATTAGGGTTTTGTCCCAAAGGTAGAGACTTTATGAGATATTGAGCTCCAGAGACTATGATCAACCCCCCTTTCAGTGTATTTAGAGGTGTAATGTCACAAAAACCCAATCTTGGACGTTGGAATCAACCCATGCATGAGTTATGAGCTTTTTGAGATAAGAGAGTAAGAGTTTTATGTGTTTGTAACCTTATCAGCCATGCAAAGGCTTAAAGTCACAAACTTTATGGAATAAGAGCCATTAGGGAGTCCAGATCTGGGATTTGAGTTAATGTCTTAACAGGTTAAGACCAAAGAAGTAGGAAGAGTGAATCTGGGGAGTACGCTGAGTGTAATTGCAGTGCGCCCCACGTACTGCCCAGTGTCCCCGATGGCCAATCTGGATTCGTGAGTACCCTGAGCGTACCAAGGGAGGTACGCCCCGCGTAACGTCGTTGTGGACTTTTTAGGCTAAGTCTCATTTTGGGCCTTGAGTGTTGGGCCTGAAGTTTGGGCTTGTTGCAATAGAGTTTTGGACCAGAGGAATATATTTATGTACTTTAGGCCCTTCAGTTGGGCTTGCCATTTAGACTTGAGAGTTGGGCCTCGGGAGAGCCCGTTTGTTATTGGGCCTTGGTGGGCCCAATGGCTTTTTGGTTATAGATGGGCTAGTTAGTAAACTACATTTAGACCTAATAAGTAAGAGTTTGGACTTAGTTCCTATTTAAGTTAATTATGGGTTTGTGTCACACCCTCAAACCAAGGATGGCGGAAACGTCCGGGGGTGGAGGACTTCATGTACAGTATCACAACAACGTGTATAATAGTGCTCAAAGTAAATACAACCATCATAAATATAATTGAAAAAATTACACCAAAGTATATGTTTACATGTTTCAAAATCAATTACATTATGATGACAAAAATAAATTGTTGACGGTTTAACGTCCCATCCTCAAAGCGCTGAAGTTTTCCTGTTTCACTGATTTCCTGAGAATACAAGTAGTTTTGAAAAAGTGTCAACAATTAAGTTGGTGAGTTCATAAGAGTTTTGTTTGAAGTAGAAACCGTTTTCCTTGTAAAATAGATAGAGTTTGATTTCCAGAAAATCCAATATTTTCTTAGTTAGGTGTGAACAGAATATTCCTATATGATGTGTTAATGAACCCTAGAATGACCCGTAGATTTCCCCTATAATCGTCCAGCGTATATAAGTTATATAAGATTTAAGTTAGATAAAACGTTGAATATAGTGGGTCTGCCCTAGGTCCACAACCCAACGAGGAACAGGAGATGAGGCGGGCCCCACCAATTCTAAGCCAATCGAGACTAAATTCTTATACGACTCTAGCATATACGCTTAACGATTATAGTTGAAGTCTAACAATTCTAGATGAAATATAGTTTTAATATCATAATAACTATTTTGTGAGAACCCGGTACTTTGGAATGTACCCCATTCATATGAAAACCCGGTACTTTGGAATGTACCCCATTCATATGAAAACCCGGTACTTTGGAATGTACCCCATTTATATGAAAACCCGGTACTTTGGAATGTACCCCATTTATATGAAAACCCGGTACTTTGGAATGTACCCCACTTATATGAAAACCCGGTACTTTGGAATGTACCCCACTTATATGAAAACCCGGTACTTTGGAATGTACCCCATTTATATGAAAACCCGGTACTTCGGAATGTACCCCACTTATATGAAAACCCGGTACTTTGGGATGTACCCCATTTCGTGTGAAAACCTTTTGTAATGTAAATGATCATAAACTATACCTATTATAGTTTATCAAAATGTTTGAAATGTATATGCAACCTAACCATACTTATTATAGTTTAGTATGTTTATTTGTGGTGTATAAAACCCTTTCTATGTAAGTCAAATGTATAGTACAATATAGCTATGTTTATCTTGCTTTGTTTTGTACTAATGGTTATGATGGAGGATTCTTATAAAATTCAGTAAGTAATTTCCTATTATATAAATATACCACTACAAGAAATACATGTAATATATGAAGTCATCAAAAGATTTAACACTTTGCTCAACATGTTACAAAGTGTTTTGAAAGTTGTAAGCTGATATCTAGTTTTTAACCTTTCTGCGCTGTTTTAGAAAAGTCAAAAAAATTCATATGAAGTCGAAAACTAAATCCGTAAATTCTGAGAGTTCCTAAAATGAGTCTAGTTTACTCATAATTTTTATCATGATTTTTGTAAGCCTTTAACTTGTATTAAATTTCTCATATTCACAGACTAGTCCGGATTTGTGTTTGAAAAGACAGGTTGTTTTGTAAAAATAACCATAAATTGTATAAAAATCATGAGGAGATGTGCAAGTAGTCATTTTAAAGCTAAGAACTGGAACTACTTGCACCTAAAACAGTTTTGAAAACTAAAATGTTTAAGTTGTCCAAAACAGTCCGTGAATGGAGTCCAACATTGCTGATGAAAGCTGTTAGAAAATTTTAGTTATGTTCTTGGTGTTTTAACTTGCATTCCCTCCCCCGCCCCCCCCCCCCCCTAGAAACTTGAGAAAACATGAAAATTTAGGGGTATGAACTCACCTTGAGTGATTTCAGTAGATGGATGATGGAGAAAAGAAGTGTTCAACTCAAGAACACTAGGGAGATGCTTGAAGATTTGAGGAGCTAACAACAAATATGACGATATTTGTGTAAGCAATCTATGATTTGAGTAGAAGGAAGTGAAATAATCACAAGGAGGATGAATTATACTTACCAAAAGAAGAATAAAGCTTGAAAATCAGCCTTGGAGTCTTGAAATAGAGAGAAAAAGTTTGAGAGAAAAGTTGTGTTGTATGTTTGGTGAAATGAGAGCAAGTGAAAGAAAATGAGGAGAGAGGATGAATGTCCAGCTCTCAAAAACGTGGGAATGACTTGTGAGTGAGGTAAAAAGGACAAGAAAGTGACAAGGTATGGTGGGGAAGAGTGTGGGTTAGGCATGGAGTGGGTATGGGGGTTGCTTGTGTCATAATACAAGGATAAGTCAACACTGAACCTTTGTACTTTACCCACTCTTCTTGGATAAGGTTTTATCCTTAAAAACGTGATTAATCATTAATTAAGGGTCCTTATATGTTAAAATAAAGTTTTGGGTGAAAATCCCGCGTTAAAACAATTAAAAACGAAGCTAAAATGAAGTCGTAGTCGAAAACCGGGAAGAAAAAGGCTAACAACGAGGCTTCTCGGAAGGGGGCGAAGGTTCGGTCCCTTCTGGTGCTGGGTCCGAAGCGAGGCGAGACAGTAGGGAGCGAAGGGCAGGTTCGGTCTGAAGTCATCAGGAGCGAAATAGACCGAATGAACAGTAGCTTTGGGTTCGGTTCAGCAGCCTTTGGGTTCAGTCCAAGAGGGTTCGGTCCCTAAGAGGACTTTCGGCCCTAAGAGGGGTTTCGGCTCCTTAGGGGGGTTTCGGGTCCTTAAGCCTATTTTACTCGTTTTAACCCCGTTTCAAGCCGTTTTTGACCCGGTTAAGGGTCGGAATGACCCGAATGACTTCAAAAAGTTACGGGAACTTTTGAGAGAGATTTAGGAGCGATTTGGGAGAGATTTCACATTCTTAGAGAGATTTCTCATACAAAGAGAGATTTGGGAGAGATTTCACATACTTAGAGAGATTTGGGAGAGATTTGACATACGTGGGTAGATTTGGGAGAGATTCTTGATAAAGAGAGATAAAGTGAAAACGATTGAGAGAGGTTTCGTGTGTGACAAATGTGAGTGTCCGGCTTCGCAATGCAAGGTCCGTAAACCCTGTTAAGCCTTGTTTAAGGATCTTACACACTCCCGATGAGTATGTAACATTGTTTTATCGGTTTGGCTCGCCACGTACCTCAGTTAAGGAGGTCTAGATGTACGTACTTTTCGATTTATGATCTCTCATTAGAATAGCGAGTTGTTTAGAAATTACATAACGTAAAATCTAGTACCCACGGGCAAATTGAGTCGAACGGTTTGACTTGTTGACTTCGGTTGACTTTGACTTGACCGGAAAATAACGCTTGTCACAGTTTGGCTCAGAGATAGAGATTGATGCACAACAACAACATTTATAGGGGATGTTCATCATCTGAGGCGAGTCTTCTCACTATACTTACCATGAGTGGTATGTATGTGTGACCGGAGGGTCTTAGGTGCTTACTTGAGTTATGTGATATTATGCATTTTGTATATGTGATATATATGCTATATTCTATGCTTACTGAGATAGGACCAGAGGGTCCAAACCGAGTTGTGGGACCGGAGGGTTTCCACTGAGACAGGACCGGAGGGTCCAAACCGAGTTGTGGGACTGGAGGGTTTCCACTAAGACAGGACCGGAGGGTCCAAACAGAGCTATGAGACCGGAGGGTCCTCACTGAGACACACGACCGGAGGGTCATAACCATGAGATGCTTATTATTTGTGTATGTGGTATTTTAGGGAACTCACCAAGCTTCGTTCTTATCGTGTTATGTGTTATGTGTTTCAGGTTTTTCTCGAGATCACGAGAAGGCACCGACTTGATTGTACACACAAGAGAAAAAGTGATGTATTGAGGATCCTGGATTTTAATCAAACAACTATAAACTTGTGATTTGTAAATTTAATAAATGAGATTTTTGTGAAAGGTGTTTCGAGAATCATGTGATTTTAAATGAAAATTTACGGTGTTACAAAGGTCTAATTCTTATGAGGCTACTCCACTAGAGATACTTAAAGAGACAGATATTAGGCTCTAGAGTTCAACAAACTCATAAAGTTTCAAGTTTGGGACATAAACCCTAAAATGATACACAAAATGCAAAAATCTAAACGATTAGAAGGATTTGAGCTTGATACCTCCAAATGATACACCAACCATAGGGAAACTCAGATCCAAAGCTTGGACTCCAACTCTACTCTCTCCAAAGCTCCTTCTTCACCCAAAGAATCCCACAAAGAACACTCAAAAGCTTCAAATGGATACTCAAGCTAAGAAAACGGAAATTAGGGATTTGAGGGGAGTTGAGGACTGGAAATGGTGGCCATAATGAGGCCATCATGTTCCTTAAATAGGGACACACCCCACAATCAAGGTTTTCACTCCGAGCCTAGTACGCCTATCATACCCTCTGGTACACCCGATGTACTAGGTGGCTTCCGCATCCAAATCACACACGTGAGTACGTTGAGCTTACACATGCGTACGCCCTGCGTACTTAGATACCACCTTTTCTCAATTAAGGGCCAAACTTGACAACTACAATAAAGTAAGGGCTATTCAGATATACCTGTTCTCAGGATGTTACACAATAATAAGATTTGGTGTTGATTCTTATCTTTACAATGATTCTAAAAAATGAAAAAAATTAAATCGTTAATAACAATGACTGCACATATCACGCCTTTTTAGTTACATATCAATCATAAGGTTCCCCCTTTTTAATATATAGTTAATTGGCTCAAAGTTTACAAGATTTAATTTACTCTGATTTCTCCAATCATCTGCTGTTAAATCGTACTGTAAGTTATCTTATGGATGATACAATATCAGCTGGTGACGATCATAGTCATGACCAACAACAATATCCTATTGATTATGCAGACCATGATGAAGATTTCGGGTTGACTGATCATGATTCTCTACATAATATCGATTTTGATATAGGCGATAATAGCAATCTAAATCTAGGTGATTTATTTTTGTAAGTTTATCTACTTGTTATTTTCAAAACAATAATGTTGAACTTGTATATTGTTATTTGCATTATGTCAAAACTTTAACTTACAAAGTTGAGGATCCATTAGAACACATTCTAAATCATATCGATGTCAATTTCGACTATCATTTCGGTGAAAGTTTATATATCCATTAGACTAATTCTATTTAAAAGATGCAGAAAACAAAAACAAGTTCATTGATGATGAGGCAGATGATACTATAGCCGATGATAATATTGTTTTACAAAAAGGTTAGTACCCCAATAACAAAATATTTTAGAAAACTAGATTAATTCGTTGTGATTGTTTTCAATTTGCACATCGACGACATTCATTTGTTTCACTCTATATGTATTATGTGGTATATAATTTAGTGTTTGTTTATGCAGAACAATCACATGTTAGACATGATTATGTTTCTCCTGGTGGCTCACCTTATTGGATTCCTATTGTTTCAGACCACATCAAACCTAAAATCAACTTGACAGTTGACTCATATGGTGCAACATTATAAATGTATAAAAATTATGCATCAGAAGCAGGTTTTGAGTCAGGCTTGGAACAATTAGAACAACCAAATCTGGCATTATCACACAATGATATTTGCTATGCAATCGGGAAGGTATACCAAGAACTGCTAACGTGGATACTCTAGACACTTAACATAGTAATATTCAAAGAAGGAAAGACTCATTTAGGTGCGAATGCAAAGAAAAAATTGTTTTTATTCTACTACATGGTACTAATAAATATATTGTTGATGATTTTGTCGAACAACATACTCATGAGTTGTTTGGTAAGGACAACATGTTTTTGTCTCGTACAAAGAGGAAACTTGATTATTCTCAAGAGATGTTTATTCACAACTTGTCAAATCAAAATAGTGGTGCCTCAAGAGCACAAAGATTGTATACTGGACCTCAGGGTGGGTCTGAAATTCGAGGTGGTTTGGTTTCTGATTTCAAGAACAGGACGAGAAATCTGAATTCTTACATAGGTTCTAGGGATGCAAAATTTCTTGTAGCCAAGATGCTGGAAAGGAAAAAAATATCTCTACTTTTTCTTTCAAGTTTAAAGTCATGCATAAAAAATTGAATGCGCTTTTTTAGGCTGACGAGACCGCAAAGTATAACTACAATGCTTTTGGAGACGTTGTATCCCTTGATGCCAAATTTAGCATGAATAAGTATTTTTTACATTTGTAATGTTATTAAATTTTTTTTATTACTTCCAATAATGGTAACTAATTTTAATATTTTAAAACAGATATGATATGGTTTTCATAACGTTCACTAGGATAGATAACCATAAGAAACGTGTAACTTTTTGTGCTGCACTTCTAAGTAGAGAAGATGGTACTTCTTATTCTTGGTTGCTTAGAGCATTCTTGAAATCATTCAAAAAACAACCTATGCTTGTTCTTACACATCCAGATCCAGCTTTAAACAAAGCTGTAAATGAAGTTATTCCAATGTCATCACATAGGTTTTGTATGTGGCATATTACAAAAAAATTGCCAAACAAGGTGAACATTTTTTTACCAAAATACTGTTAATAGTTTGATTTTCTTAATATATATCTTTCTTTCAGAATAAAATTTTGCTAGAATAAGAACTACTAGTATTAAGACAGAGTTTTTATAATGTAATTTTGATAGAATCATTAGACCATTATTCTAACATAATACATGTGATGTGATCTCATATCCATCTCCCTTATACGACTTGCACCAACATTTTGTTTTTTTCAAATGGCTTATATGTATATTTATTTAGATAACATCTCAACTAGCCACAAACTCAGATTTTCAAAAGCGTTTTCACTCTATAATTTGGAATTCTAAGCTGGAACCACACGATTTTGATAACGCATGGAAATCTTGTTTAGATGAGTTTAACATTTCAAATAACAAGTGTATGAAAGAGATGTATGGGTTGTGGAGACGTTGGGTACTTGCATTTTTCAAGGACATACCAATGTCTGGTCTTATGAGAACTACATCATTGTTTGAAAGCCAAATTGGTCATTTCAGAACAACACCCTAACCGATTCTTATCTTTTAATGTTTATGATGACATTTAAGGGTGTATTGGAACGTCAAAGACATAATCAATTTGTCAATGACTTTAAAACTTCCACAACAGTTCCTAGATTCATCACATCTAGTCCAAACGAAGCACATGCTTCAAAGGTCTACACTTGTAAAATATTTTATCAGGTTCAGAAAGAGATTTCAGATTCTGAAAATACTTGTTTCCAAATAAGTGTTACTTCTTGCAATGGTGTTGACATTATTATTGTTTTGGAAAAGCAAAAGAACATAAGCACAATGCATCCAACAAGTCTTGTTGTTGATGACAAACTTGAGGAATACCATTACGATTGTCTTAGAAAGGATACCCAATACACGCTATGTTATGCTTTCACTATATCATCATTTCTTTTTAATCAGATAATAAGGCTTTCCAACGTATAGTCATATACTATCATATATATTCCATGTTACCCATTCAAAAATAGAGGGTTCATTCAAGTGTACCTGGATGCATTTTGAACATGTCGATCTTTTGTGTAGGAGCATATTCTGTGTCTTTAAGTTTTACAGTATCGAACAGATTCCTGAAGAATCATTATGAGACGTTGGCATTGGGATGTTATTCCAACAGAATTACTTAAGAGGCGTTTCTATAATTCTTTGGTTGACTCAAATTCTAATATGACTGTTATTGAAATTTTTTCAAATGTAGACCGTTGCGTTTCATTTTTGAGACATGATGCTGCTAAGTTAAAGTCATACCTTGAAAAGATGAATAAGTTGAAAAAAAATTGTAGATGATTTTCTAGCCCCGAGATGCCATCAAGAGAATCATTCAACAACCAAATTATAGGTGTGGACTTAACTAATGATGTGCCTAACATTGAGAATCCATCGGATATTCGGAATAAGGAAACTGGCAGTCATGGTAAGAGATTAAAATAAAAAAAAATGCTTGAAAAAGTAAGTTTGAAGCCTAAATGAAAGTGTGCTTCATGTAAACAGATGGCTAACTATGATAAACGAAATTGTCCTCTAAAAAACGTGTCGAAGTAGTTTATTTTTTATATAGGTTTTTTAAATTGTTATATTACAGTAACATTTTTGTTTCACGTTTATTAGTGACATTGATTTCAATTTTGCGAGTCTTTTATAAATGTATTAAATATGGTTATGCACTATTGCACACTTTGTTATGATTTATTATCCAAGCGTGTTACACCAACATTACAATCATTTATAATCATTATTTTCCACAAGTATTTTGTAAGACTAACAACATAATATTTCCCAAACATTGATTCAACAACACAATACCATATTCCAATAGAATTTTATTGTAATCCAATTATTTCGATTCTTTCAGAACAATGTCATAACAGAATTTAACAATTCATATCCATATTTTAACTCTATTCTAATTATCTTTATCTATCCAGAATAATGGCATATCATAATTCAACAATTCATAACCATAATTTTACTGTATACTAATAGTTTTTATAAATAACAACATAAACAATCCATGAGAATAGCCATAATTTAACTGTATTCTAATTAGGTTCATTCTTTCAGAACAACAGCATATCCTTTTAGTAAAATTATACTTTTAAAACCCTGTAGAAACATTATACCAGAACACACAAACATAATCTTAATATAGTTTCATTACAATAATTTGAAATTATGAACTTTGCTCAAACATTAAAGAACATAACCTTTAAAAATTGCAACAGAAGTTAAATTTATTCTTTCAGAATGAGGACAATTCATAACCTGAATTGAACTTTATTATAATTATTTTCATTTTTTCAGAACACTGGCATATCATTTTAATAAAATTATACTTTTAAAACCCTATAAAAACATTATACCAGAACACACAAACATAATCTTAATATATTTTCATTATAATAATTTGAAATTATGAACTTTGCTCAAACATTAAAGAACATAACCTTTAAACATTCCAGCAGAAGTTAAATCTATTCTTATTATTGTCATTCTGAGGGCAATTCATAACCTGAATTGAACTTTATTATAATTATTTTCATTTTTCCAGAACAATTTCATATCAGAATTTAGTAATTCAAAACCATAATTTAACTATATAATAATAATGTTGATAAATAACAACATAAAAAACTCATGATAATAACCATATTTTAATTGTATTCTTATTATTTTCATTCTTTCAAAAAATGGCACATCATTTTTTTTATACTTTTAAACTCCTACAAAAACAATATAACAGAACACACAAACATGATGTTGATATATTTTCATTATAATAAGGTGAAATTATAAACTTTGCTCAAATATTAAATAACATGACCTTTAAACATTTAAACTTAAAAACAATAATTACTTTCACAATTTTCATATGCATTAACACATTCCAACATCAGTCACTTTCTAATGTTTCCCAAACAAAGAAACCTAGAAAAAAATAAAACATGCTACCATGAGTCTTGCAACATTTTCCCAAATAGAGACAGCTAAACCAAAATAAAACATGCTACCATAAGTCTTCCAACATAAACCATTCTACCAGAATTAATTAATCATAACACAATGTCTATCCTAATAACGATGCCTTCCACATCTTTGCTTCTCCCTAGTTTCCTTCACTTCATTCATCAGAACCATTTTCTCCAACGGATCAAGCCTGCGATATGCTTCTGTATCTCTCTTTAACATACTTTTATATTTGTTGTAGTCGAATTTCATAAGCCTTGCCATGTATTTGATTCTTAAATTATTTAAAGCAATTACATCGCTTTGTTTTTCACCTGTAAAAACGCAATCCCAACACCCTTCATTTTCCCCCCATATACGATTCCATATGCCTCATAAGATACGCTCTACAGTCTGATCCTTCTTTTGCTACTTTCCATGTGAACTTTGTTACACGAGGTTTAATTTTGTTGAAAGCAATTGATTTTTGGTAATTCTCTGCTTTTAAGTAATTTCCAAGCAATTTTTTCTATGATACAATAGAATCCATTTATTATACATCATTTGTAACAATACCAAAAACAAGTCATATAAAATTTTTGAAATGTAATTCTTAATCTTACCACAAAAATTCATTTCTTGCCATATATATCTTCAACAATACCAGTTCGGTTGACATGGTCTATAATGTAGTATGTGGGCACCCTTAGATCAAAGCATATTAAATAATATTTACTCTCCTCAACTACTAGAAAGAAAACCTGGTATACAAAAAAATTTATAATAATAAGCTATATTTGTATAGTATGCCATTATAACATATAACACAATTATTAATCAAATTACCAGTCCAACATCTTTGAGACTTTGTTTAATTGGTAGAGTTCTAATGTGGAGTTTCAACATCAAATCAAATAATGATTGTGTTCTTTTGTATGCAACAGATGCATCTAGTATCCCATCTGCCTGTATACATAAATGAAACAATGAATTACTCACCATAGAACACGTATTATTATTTAGTAATAAACTTAATTTTACTACGTAGCAAAAAGTTTGTATCAAAGAAAACTCTACCTGAAACAACCCAAAAATACCACCCAAAAATTTCGATTTTTATTATAATAAAACCACGAGACTAAGTATCACATAATAAAACCATATGCTGCGTGTTTCAAAAACCATAATAAAATACTGTGAGAAAAACTGTATCACAACTGTATCCAAACATATCAAGAAAACTAAATCAACTCCCAGGACAAAACTGAAGCTGTGGTGTGTGCGATGCCATCATCCCGAGCTCTTCCCTTTGCTTGCGGAAGTACTTGAAACCAAAACTGAAACTGTAAGCACGAAGCTTAGTGAGCTCCCCTAAACTACCACATACCACATAATACCATATAAGCACATACTGGGCCTTGCCCACTGCATCGGACCGAAGTTCGGGCTAACTGGAGCCTTGCCCCCTACATCGGACCGAAGTCCGAAGCTGACTGGGACCTCTGTCCCCTAGATCGGACCGAAGTCTGAAGCTGACTGGGACCTTCGTCCCTTACATTGGACCGAAGTACGAAGCTGACTGGGACCTCCGTCCCCTACATCGGACCGAAGTACGAAGCTGACTGGGACCTCCGTCCCCTACATCGGACCGAAGTCCGAAGCTGACTGGGACCTCCGTCCCCTACATCGGACCAAAGTCCGAAGCTAACTGGGACCTCTGTCCCCTACATCGGACCGAAGTCCGAAGCTGACTGAACATAGCATAAACAACTAGCATAAACACATAAATCCTGTCTGAGCCACGGAGGCGTCAAACATACTAGCTACTGCATTGGACCGAAGTCCAGAAACTACGGCTAACTGAACGGGCCGGCATTGTGGCCTTAGACCCGTTCCTACTGAAGGGAAACTCACCTCGTGAACTGGCTGCTATGTGAATGGCTCTGGAAGCTAACTGCTGCTGCTCCGGTATCTCCCCGACTACAAGTCCATAAACACACTCAATCAAATGCTAAACACTGCACTGGGGTAAAATGACTCTTTTACCCTTGGTCAAAGACAACTCTCTCGGTCAAAGTCAACCCTCAGTTGACCTGACTCGCCGAGTTGGGCCGCCAACTCGCCGAGTCTCTAGTCTCACTTCTCAACCCTACTCATGGCTACTCGTCGAGTATGGCATCGACTCGACGAGTACTCTCTCGATCCAAGAACTCAGGCAATCTTCATCCGACTCACCGAGTCATATGAACAACTCGACGAGTTGTTCTTGAGCTAAGAAGATTGCCTTGGACTCGCCGAGTTGTATGAACAACTCGTCGAGTCCCTCCATTACTGAGTCTGCCCTCCAACTCACTGAGTCCACTCTACTACTCACAGGCTTCCACTCGTCATCACTCAAAAAGGGGAAAAACGGGACTCACGACTTGACTCGCCGAGTCGTTCTTCCGACTCGCCGAGTCACATCCATGCAGCTACTCTAAACTCGATTCTGCTTGAATCCATCGGCTGAAACTTATAGATATGGGCTTCCTTAACTCGATTAGCACGTAAAGATTCTATCTTTACGTGCCCATAAGCGACCAAGAAGATAATAAGGCTCAAAAGCATAATAAAGGCTAGATCTAGGGTTCTTATGCAAAGCATCTCCAAAAAGGCAAAAGATCCGGGCTCTACAACTCCTAAATGAACAGATCTAGTGATATCTCGACCTATTAAGGCATCCATACAACTATAAGGCTTGGAAAATGCACCAAACTAGCCCTAGAAGAGTTCTAATGGAGGTCTAAATCATAAAAGAGAAGGAATCCGATAAATACCTCAATGAACTCTGATTTTGCCCTTGGATCTTTGCTCTACACCTCTTCTCTTTGCTCCTTTCTTCTTCTTCTTCTTCAAGCCTTCAAAATCCACACACAAAAGCACTTATAACAATAAGGGATGGATTAGGGTTTTCTCACAGCTCTCTGAGGGTGAAGGAGGCAAGTTTGAGGCACATAACATTGCTTAAATAGTGAGCAACCCGGGGATTTAGGGTTTCTTCCAGGCAGGCAGACTCGCCGAGTCCCGAATATGGACTCGCCGAGTCGCCGACTAACACGTGCGCGAAAACTCGACCCTACTCGACGAGTCAGGCCATAGACTCGCCGAGTCCCTCAATAAAACTTTTAAATAAATGCCACAGGAACAACATACCAGAGATGGGGCGTTACAATTCTCCCCCACTTGTCTCAGACTTCGTCCTTGAAGTCTGCTACGGCTGAATCTGCAAATAATTCCGGGTAGTGCTCTCTCATTTCTTCCTCAGCCTCCCACGTCCACTCAGACCCCTTCTGGTGCTGCCACTGCACCTTCACTAACTGAATTGCCTTGTTCCTCAAGGTCTTTGTCTTCTGGTCCAGAATCGCGACCTGCCTCTCAATATAATTCAGGCTGCTATCAACCTGAATATCCTCTAAGGGAACAACTGCTGACTCATCCACCAAACACTTCCTCAACTGAGACACATGGAAAGTGTTGTGGATCTGGATAAGCTCTATAGGAAGATCCAACCGATAAGCAACCCGACCCACTCGGGCTAAAACTCTGAAAGGGCCAATGAACCTGGGGCCCAACTTGCCCCTCTTCCGAAACCTGATGACACCCTTCCAGGGTGAGACCTTCAGGAGGACCATATCGCCCACCCGGAACTCCAAGTCTGAACGCCTCTTGACGGCGTAGCTCTTCTGCCGACTCTGTGCAGTCTGCAGTCTACTACGGACCTACTGAATCAACTCGGTCGTCTTGAGCACCACCTCTGTGCTCCCAACGACTCGCTGACCGACCTTGCCCCAACAAATCGGGGTCCTACACTTCCTCCCGTAAAGCATCTCAAAGGGAGGTCGATCAATGCTCGCATGATAACTGTTGTTATACGAAAATTCCGCTAACGGAAGATACATATCCCAACTGCCACCGAAGTCTAGGACACATGCCCTAAGCATGTCCTCGAGAGTCTGAATCGTCCTCTTGCTCTGCCCGTCCGTCTGAGGGTGGAAAGCGGTGCTGAAATGAAGACGAGTACCCATCTCGTCGTGAAACCGCTTCCAGAATCTGGATGTAAAACGGACATCTCGGTCTGACACCACTGATACTGGCACTCCATGACGTGCCACGATCTCACGCACATAGATATCGGCTAACTTTTCTGCCGATATACTCTCCTGGATCGGAATAAAATGAGCACTCTTCGTCAACCGATCCACTACTACCCATATCGAATCTACTCCTCGTGAGGTCCTGGGAAGCTTGGTGACAAAATCCATGGTGATGTCCTCCCATTTCCACACAGGAATGTCTAACGGCTGCATCTTGCCGTGAGGCCTCTGGTGCTCCGCCTTGACCTTCCTGCAGGTCAGGCATCTCTCAACATACCAAGCAACATCCCGCTTCATGCAGGGCCACCAATAATCGGGTCGAAGATCTGTATACATCTTCGTCGCCCCTGGGTGGATAGAAAATCGAGACTTATGAGCCTCATCCATCAACACCTGCCGTACCTTACCCCAGTACGGTACCCACACTCTCCCATGAAGTGTCAGCAATCCCCGACTGTCATAATCAAACGAAGATACTCGGCCCACTATCCTCTCACACTTTTGCCTCTCCTCCTTGAGGCACTCAACCTGAGCCTCCCTGATCCATTCCAACAACGGAGTACTCACTGTCATCCTCAAATACAAATCTCTGATAGGGGCTGCCGACACTTTGCGGCTTAGAGCGTCGGCCACCACGTTGGCCTTCCCTGGATGGTAAAGGATCTCACAATCATAATCCTTCAGCACATCCAACCACCTCCTCTGCCTCATGTTCAAACTCGGCTGATCCATAAGGTACCTCAAACTCTTGTGATCCGTGTAGATAGTACAACGGACCCCATAAAGATAATGCCTCCAAATCTTGAGGGCAAACACAACCGCCCCCAGCTCTAAATCATGGGTAGGATAGTTAGCCTCGTGAGGCTTCAACTGCCTCGAGGCGTAAGCTATCACATGGCCTCGCTGCATCAACACTGCTCCCATACCTGTGATTGAGGCATCACAGTAGACTACGAAGTCCTCTACTCCCTTTGGCAAGGTAAGGATCGGAGCCTCGCACAATCTCTACCTGAGGGTCTCGAACGCTGCCTGTTGCTCAGGCCCCCAACGAAATACCACCGACTTCTTGGTCAGTCGGGTGAGCAGCACTGCTATCTTGGAGAAATCCTGAATGAACCTCCGGTAATACCCTGCCAGCCCTAGGAAGCTCCGAATCTCAGATGGAGACTTCGGGACCTCCCACTGCATCACGGCCTCTATCTTGGCCGGATCCACCAAAATACCCTTCTGGTTGACGAGGTGACCAAGGAACTGCACCTCACGCAACCAGAACTCACACTTGGAGAACTTTGCGAAAAGTCTCTCCCTCCTCAAAACTTCCAGCACCTCCCTCAGGTGCTCCTCGTGCTGCTCCTGTGTCTTGGAATATACCAAGATATCATCTATGAATACTATCACTGACCGATCCAGCATCGGCCTGCACATGCGATTCATGATATCCATGAACACGGCTGGGGCATTGGTGAGCCCAAATGGCATCACCACAAACTCATAATGACCATACCTGGTCCTGAAAGCAGACTTCTGCACATCCTCATCCCTAACCCGCATTTGATGATACCCGGAGCGTAGATCGATCTTGGAGAACCAAGACGCTCCCTGAAGCTGGTCAAACAAATCATCTATCCTTGGAAGTGGGTAACGGTTCTTCACCGTTACCTTATTCAACTCCCAGTAATCTATACACATACGATGCGACCCATCCTTCTTCCTCACAAACAGGATCGGCGCTCCCCAAGGCGAACTGCTCGGTCGAATGAAACCCTTGTCTAGCAGCTCCTGCAGCTGCGTAGACAACTCCTGCATCTCAGGGGGAGCTAGGCGATACGGTGCCTTGGCTATCGGAGCCGCACCAGGAATCAGGTCGATCCTAAACTCAACCTGCCTCTCAGGAGGTATCCCCGGTAAATCCTCGGGAAATACATCTGGGAAGTCTCGTACTATCGGAACATCATCAACTGTCGTCTTGCCCTTCTCCCGGGCATCCAAGACATAAGCTACATAACCAGCGCAAACCTGCGAAAAATAGTGCCTCGCCCTTGCGGCGGAACAAAAGGTCGGTCCCCGCTGTGGCCTCTCGCCCTGAATCACTAACTCTCCCCCACTGGGAGTGCGAACCCTCACTAGCTGAAGCTCACAATCAATCACCGCCCCATTGGGGCTTAGCCAATCCATGCCCACAATAACCTTATTCCCTTGCAGGGGAATAGGAACCAGGTCCACCGAAAACTGCTCGTCAAACAACTGAAGAGAACACCCTCTATGCACTCTGGCGACCCTCACGGTCCTGTCATCTACTATCTCAACCTCTAGTGGAAAATCCAGCTCCCCTGGAGCTCTGCTAAATCTCTTGCTAAGCGCAAGCGATACGAATGATCGGGTAGCCCCCGAATCGAATAATACCATAGCAGAAATGCCGTTCACAGAGAACGACCCTATATAAAACATACAATCATAAGCAATAATCAATCAATAATAATAAAGAGATGAAGGGAAGATACGTACCCGTCACCACGTCAGGAGTCGCTCGCGCCTCCTCTGGTGTCATCTGAAACGCCCTACTCTTCGCCATTGGTGCCTCGGCTCGGTCCTGCCGGCCATCTGTAATCCTCAAAGTAGCAGGGGCAGGTGCAACCACCTTCCCTACTGCAGCTAAACTCGGACACTGGGACTTTTTATGTCCCCTCTGATTGCACTGAAAGCAAATCAGATCTGATGCCGCAACGGCAGTAGCAGGGGCCGTACAATCCCTGCTCAAATGCCCAGTCCGACCGCACTTGAAGCAGTCGAAACTCCCTGCCTTGCACACCCCATCGTGCATCTTCCCACACCTGCCACATTGGCTGTGGCTCGGCTAAATCCTGGATCTGTGATCTGAAACCTTGGGCTTTTTGCCCGAACCTCCTGAACCCGAAACCGTCTCCGGTTTCCTCTTCTTCTCCATCTCGAGATCAATCTCCCTCTCTCGAGCCCTAGCAATCATGTCGTCCAACGTTTTACAGCTGGACCGGCTCACAAACTGGTGAATATCACTCCGCAACATCTCATGATAACAGGCCTTCTTCATCTCCTCATCGGCCGCATACTGAGGAACAAGAAGAGCCCTCTCCCTGAACTTGGCGGTGATCTCCGCCACGGTCTTTGTAGTCTGGGTGAGGTCCTGAAACTCTCTGGCTAACTGTTGCACCTCAACGACTGGTGCAAACTCCGCCCTGAACCTGGTAGAGAAATCAGCCCAGGTCATGGCATCCAACACTGCATCATCTCCAATGGTATGTCCGACCTCCTCCCACCAATCCCGTGCCCTGTCCTTCAGAAGACAGGACGCCAATCTTACCTTGTCCCCCTCGGGACACCTGCTAGTGCGGAACGCGTTGGCCACATCCGTCAACCATCTAGTACTCGCTATGGGGTCCCGCGCCCCATGATAGTCTAGAGCTCCACATGCCCTGAACTCCCTGAATGTAAGTGTACGCGACCCCATCATGGCCGCCACCTCGGCACGGAAGGTGCCCAATCTCTCATCCATTAGCTCTAGGATACCCTCCTTGATCGTACCGAAGATCACAGGAGTCTGCTCTAAAATGATACGAGTAATCTCTGAAGAAAGAAACTCTCTGGTCTGCTCATCCATGCGCTCGTCCCCCGAGCCTGATCCTGATCCCTCCCCGACACCTCCACTGCCGGTTGCTGTCCTCGGACGCAAAACCACCATTCTAAAACACATCATAGCAACATCAGAAAACTGAAATATCTCAAGGGATCATTAATACTACTACTAGCTTCCTGGTCTTGTCTCGACCTTCCTTGATTCGAGTACGGATCCTCTGCTTTCAGTAGTATGGGCCCATACTACCTTCCACATCTATCCGTACATTCCTCAAGAACTGCCTTGACTCCACCAAGTCACTTCTACTACTACTGATCTCTGCTACTCTCATCCTAGGCTTGCCCTAGGGAAATCTCTGACTCCACTCAAACCAGTCCTCAGCTGCTGAAGGCCTCCTTGTAATGCTAATTAGCCACCACCTGAATACCATCACATGCAATGAGGCTCGGATAATCCTTCGAGTAAAAGACTCGTCCCTACAACGGTTGGACTCAGACAAGAGCTGCGCAATAGGGCCAAATCCAGCACTCTGAGATTATTCAACCCTGATCACATGTGATGTGACGTATTCACCTAATGGCTAACTCCCACCACTCAGAGTCCCACAAAGCACAAAGCAAGCAGCATTCGGATAAAGGAAACATACTCAGGCAAAACTATTCTCATAACAAGAAGCTACTCTAGCATACAATGCTAAGCTCGCGCTAGCAGGCATAACCTAAACAGGTTATCCTACTGCTGTCTACTCAATACTAGCATGCAATTCTCATAAAGCTGGAACACATATAGCAGGCACATAAGGCATCCTCCTAGATCCTTAGTCCTATACTAGCATGCTGTTCTACTAAAACTGGAACAATTAATCATAATAATAAAACTTATATTAGTAATTTGGGAGTACTTACTTGAGCTTGGCTGATCGCATGCACCACACCCTTATCTTGTTTAAAAATTCTTTTCTTTCTAAGTGCTTTTCAAAATCTCATTCGAAAACATTTTCCTTTTTGAAAATCTTTTTATCTTTCCCTTAGTTTGAGTTCAGATGCACCCGGAGGTGTATCCGAATCCCTCAAACCAGGGCTTTGATACCAACTTGAAACAACCCAAAAATACCACCCAAAAATTTCGATTTTTATTATAATAAAACCACGAGACTGAGTATCACATAATAAAACCATATGCTGCGTGTTTCAAAAACCATAATAAGATACTGTGAGAAAAACTGTATCACAACTGTATCCAAACATATCAAGAAAACTAAATCAACTCCCAGGACAAAACTGAAGCTGTGGTGTGTGCGATGCCATCATCCCGAGCTCTTCCCTTTGCTTGCGGAAGTACCTGAAACCAAAACTGAAACTGTAAGCACGAAGCTTAGTGAGCTCCCCTAAACTACCACATACCACATAATAACATATAAGCACATACTGGGCCTTGCCCACTGCATCCGGGCTAACTGGAGCCTTGCCCCCTACATCGGACCGAAGTCTGAAGCTGACTGGGACCTCTGTCCCCTACATCGGATCGAAGTCCGAAGCTGACTGGGACCTTCGTCCCCTACATCGGACCGAAGTCTGAAGCTGACTGGGACCTCCGTACCCTACATCGGACCGAAGTCCGAAGCTGACTGGGACCTCTGTCCCCTACATCGGACCGAAGTCCGAAGCTGACTGGGACCTCTATCCCCTACATCGGACCGAAGTCCGAAGCTGACTGAACATAGCATAAACAACTAGCATAAACACATAAATCTTGTCTGAGCCACGGAGGCGTCAAACATACTAGCTACTGCATTGGACCGAAGTCCAGAAACTACGGCTAACTGAACGGGCTGGCATTGTGGCCTTAGACCCGTTTCTACTGAAGGGAAACTCACCTCGTGAACTGGCTGCTGTGTGAATGGCTCTGGAAGCTAACTGCTGCTGCTCCGGTATCTCCCCGACTACAAGTCCATAAACACACTCAATCAAATGCTAAACACTGCACTGGGGTTAAATGACTCTTTTACCCTTGGTCAAAGACAACTCTCTCGGTCAAAGTCAACCCACAGTTGACCTGACTCGCCGAGTTGGGCCACCAACTCGCCGAGTCTCTAGTCTCACTTCTCAACCCTACTCGTGGCTACTCGTCGAGTATGGCATCGACTTGACGAGTACTCTCTCGATCCAAGAACTTAGACAATCTTCATCCGACTCGCCGAGTCATATGAACAACTCGACGAGTTGTTCTTGAGCTAAGAAAATTGCCTTGGACTCGCCGAGTTGTATGAACAACTCGTCGAGTCCCTCCATTACTGAGTCTGCCCTCCAACTCACTGAGTCCACTCTACTACTCACAGGCTTCCACTCGTCATCACTCAAAAATGGGAAAAACGGGACTCACAACTTGACTCGCCGAGTCGTTCTTTCGACTCGCCGAGTCACATCCATGCAGCTACTCTAAACTCGATTCTGCTTGAATCCAGCGGCTGAAACTTATAGATATGGGCTTCCTTAACTCGATTAGCACGTAAAGATTCTATCTTTACGTGCCCATAAGCGACCAAGAAGATGATAAGGCTCAAAAAGCATAATAAAGGCTAGATCTAGGGTTCTTATGCAAAGCATCTCCAAAAAGGCAAAAGATCCGGGCTCTACAACTCCTAAATGAACAGATCTAGTGATATCTCGACCTATTAAGGCATCCATACAACTATAAGGCTTGGAAAATGCACCAAACTAGCCCTAGAAGAGTTCTAATGGAGCTCTAAATCATAAAAGAGAAGGAATCCGAGAAATACCTCAATGAACTCTGATTTTGCCCTTGGATCTTTGCTCTACACCTCTTCTCTTTGCTCCTTTCTTCTTCTTCTTCTTCAAGCCTTCAAAATCCACACACAAAAGCACTTAAAACAATAAGGGATGGATTAGGATTTTCTCACAACTCTCTGAGGGTGAAGGAGGCGAGTTTGAGGCACATAGCATTGCTTAAATAGTGAGCAACCCGGGGATTTAGGGTTTCTTCCAGGCAGGCAGACTCGTCGAGTCCCGAATATGGACTCGCCGAGTCGCCGACTAACATGTGCACGAAAACTTGACCCTACTCGACGAGTCAGGCCATAGACTCGCCGAGTCCCTCAATAAAACTTTTAAATAAATGCCACAGGAACAACATACCAGAGATGGGGCGTTACACTACCAACCGATCCTACATCCCTTAGTTCCTTCATTCTATTGAGTAATGATGTCTAACAGTCAATAATAATAGCATGCATAAATGTGTCTCTTTTGAAATGATATGCAAATCCTTGATGCAATACATGGCCGCTCCCAATGTTCCATATCTCGTCCCTGCTCAACAATTTTAATCAAATCAATTATACAACTATGTTTTATAAGCAAACCACTAAAATATATTATCTCAATTACCTATAATCTCTTTTTGATGCAAAAACTGAATTGTATAATGCCATATCATCCTTCTTCACCTTGTCACCCATTCTAACAATCCTTTCAACAAAGGGTGATTTTCCATATACATGTAACTTTTGTCCTCTTTTCTCGCTTTTTCCATTGTCATCATCTTCCACACCTACTACCACTGTATCCAAGATTTCTTTTCCTTTTTTTCTTTTCTTTTCTATAACTGTTCAACACAGCCTCATCTGTCATTTCTATGGCTTTTGCCAGCACTTCTGGATGTTCCAAGAATTGTGAACAGGTTAGATGGTTTGTACTATCCACCTTTTCCACATTAGTTGTATTAAAACTTACACCATCATCCTTTTTATCCCCATAAACCACCAATCCTCTAACCAGAGAGATTCCACCTTCATTACCACCATCGGCCGCTGCTTTGTTACTATCAACATCAAAACCATGTTCTTTATCTTTCATTCCTCCAGTTCCTTCATTCTTGACTTCATTGAACAATTCATTGTTTTTTTTCATACCACTCCTTCAACAATATGTTATCTGGGTTCTGGGAATTTTTGCATTCGAGCTTTCAAAGCCAATTCCACAGTCTTCTTTTCAGACAAGATTATTCCATAGCTATGCTCGATAACAGCTACATAAGCCTGAAAATTTAATACCAACTTATGATTAACAAAATTCTAATAAAAGTAGTTGTTAACATTATAATTGTTCCTATTATTTTAAACATTTACCTAAAAATGATATTCTATTTTAGTGGAAATTATGAATGTATCATATTTTTTATTATAACTTTATGTTTTACCTCCACATCCCCATAATCTCACTTAATACCATCCAACATTTCATCTTCATCCATCATTTCATCATCAACATCAACATCTTCAAAGTTCTCCTGTAGTTGCCTTCCAAACCCTCCAATACTAATCTCAAATTTCTCTATTTTTTCAAGAATATCACCCGTAACATGTCTGACAAATGGTACCCTTTTCATTATCTTCAAACCTGAGAACTTCATGTTATACAAATACACCAGCTACATCACAAAAAAAAATTTGTATAATTATTAATTCAATATACATTAAAGTATAAATCTACTCAAGACAACAATATTACCGTCAAAACGAGTATTAGGTGAGACATCAACAAATTTTAAACCACAACCATTATTAGCAAGCTGCAAAATAAAATCAATAACAGAAAATTAGTAGAGACAAAACATAAAAAAGTTGGAAAATAAAACTGTTGATTATACAACTACATACAAAGACTTGCAAACAAATACATGATTGAGTGAAAAATCTTAAATGTTCGAGGCTGAAAGAATAGAGATCAAACGGTCAGAAATTTGATATACTAACAAAAAAAATAGAATGTTTGATACTTTATTTGATTCTTTGGTAGCAGAAAATGAGAAACAAAAAAAAAATCAGAAAAACAACTTTGATCAAACCATACCTCAATTCGTACCTAATGGTTGTACAATACCATAAATTGAAGATCAAAAGCTCTGATAAGCAGCTTGTACAGTACCAGAAATCTAAAATAATTTAGGCTCGAAAAGAATGGAGTTCAGATTTCAGAAACCATAAACAAAAACAAAAAATTAGAAGGTTTACACTTTTTTTGAGTCTTTGATTAGAACAAATAATGAGAAACAAAAAAATCATAAACAAAAACGATTTGATCAGGCCATACCTCAAATGTGTGCATGATGCTTGTACATACCTTCAATCGAAAATCAGAAGCTTTGATAAGAAGATTGTGCAGTACCAGAAATCGAAAATCAATTCAGAAATATATGCCCAATGTGTGGAATAAAAATCAAATGAAGGGGAAGGAAAGAGAATCGAAGGTGGAGAGTGATGTCGTGATGATGAAGGTGTCTCCTGATGTCTATTCAGACAAGGCGGAAAGGCTTGATCGTCAATAACCAATTCACACGACTAACGAGATGTTGATTCGTGTTTGATGTTTATGCAAGTGTCGATTCGGTACCCTAATTTACGTTGTCTATTGTGCTTAATTCCCAGATGCATTGTTTCTAGCAGCCTTCCAATTAGTCTCTTGGGCTGATTTGATATTGATTTAATTTGGCTTGGGCCCTTAACAAATATACACATAAGTTTTTTTTTACATACATATATTATATATATAACCCATAAATTTTAGGCCCCTTAGGGGCATGGGCCCTGGGCTATCGCCCGTGTTGCCCACCGTCAGGACCGGCCCCAGTAACCCTTCTAGGAGTCATTCTGGTTGCAAGTCTTCTAAAACCTTCTGGACGCTCCTTACTCCCTTTTCTAACCTTGCCTCCATCTTTTTGACATTCACATTCTCATGTTCTATTTTCCCTATTTTTCTATGTGGAGATTTCATTGTCTGTAGATCATTCACTATGTTTTTAGCGTTACCAACAACTTCCTTATCTTCCACATCCATACTGATGTCTACCTTTTCATTTTTTTCTCTTTGATCCACTCATACTCTCCACAAGTAATTTATTTAAACTTCTTGGTTTTTTTCTTTCACACCTTGCTTCTACTGAATTCTTATTATCCTTTTCAGTTGTTGTTCTCATAGAATCCTTCCTTTTCACCCTTTTTACACTTATACTACCAATACATATCGTCTCATGTTCAACTTTGTTATCAACTGCTGAATCACATAAACATACTTAGTTATGCTCTACTCACTGTTACTACATAATAATTATTTAGTAGACCATTAATAATTATCTAAATATACAATAGAAGTTTTTTAATTAAGTTGTTTACAATATTTAATTGTATACCAATTATACTAGACTTATATTGTATACAATTACAAGTTATACTAGAACTAGTATACAACTTTAATTTGTATACTAGTTCTATCAGAATTATATATTATAAACCAGTATGTAAGAACACTTAATTGTACACCAATTTTAAGATAATCATATATTATACAATTATAAGTTTTACTGCACCAGATAAGAA
This sequence comes from Lactuca serriola, assembly GCF_051521515.1. NCBI lineage: Eukaryota > Viridiplantae > Streptophyta > Magnoliopsida > Asterales > Asteraceae > Lactuca > Lactuca serriola. Next base: position 67,083,475 of record NC_136413.1, on the reverse strand, counting down.
AATAAACCTAATTAAGAAAATACCTGAATTTCCAGAAGCTATATTGTTCTTTACATGTTCTGATCTTGTAGATTTTTTCCTGTTGTCCCTTGATTTACTTGATCCAAAAATATTTATATGAATCATTTCACCTTGTACACAAACTGCTTCATCAAATAAAAAAAGATACATATTCTCAACATATTTTAACATAATATATATATATATATATATATATATATATATATATATATATATATATATCAACATTACATTATAAGTGAATAGAGTGTACAAATCATATGACTGATTTCCTTAGAATGGTAAAAAAAATTACACTAATTATTAAAGAATATCATTTATTAACACTATAACATATTCTAAAATAATTGGTATTATAAATTATAAACCAAAAGAAAAAGAAAAATACATGCTGGTGGAGAAATGATATTGTCTTTTACGGGTGTTGATCTGGTATAATATTTCATTTTCGCATTTTTTCACTTGTAGTATCAACATTAATTGGCTCCTGCTCTGCAACAACTAATGAATCAAATGATTACAATTACTTAGTAATATTTTCCAAAATAACCATTCATACTTCAATCCCTTGAACCACAAAATAGACTTTGTATGTTTTCCATATGTAAGAATGCAATACATGTTCAATCACTAATTCTTATAGAATTTAAATTCAAATACTACTTATGGAATCCATAACATAACCAATAGAGGAAACCTCCAAAAATCACAGAAATAAAACATAAAAAATAATAATTTCTTATACTTCAAAAATACATAACAAAACAACAATCACATCCCCTATTATCACAGAAACACAAACACATACAAGAATTTGCATGATTAGATTATGACAGAATGCAATTTATGTAAAAATCAATTATTCTTAAAGAATTGCATGTCAAATACTACTTACATAATCGATAACATAATAAAAAAAACTAACTTTTGATTCTTCAAAAACACATAACAAAACAACAATCACAACCCCTATTATTACAGAAAGACAGTCGTATACCCTAAAATTCATACATTCTGACAAATTTTTCTTTTTCGATTTGAGAAAACTCTAATAAAAAAATACACCTTTTTTTGCATTTTTGTTGTAAATTTTTGTTTAATTCAACTTCAAAAGCATATGCAAATACTACATTGTTCAAACATTCAAACATAATTTTATGTATTCAATCGTAAAAACTTAATTAAAAAAAACGAAAAATTACCTATAGGTGTAGAAACGAAATCATCATCATCTTGTGTGCTGTTAAATTTCTATTTGAAAGCAATCGACCTTATACTCCTCATTATACAACAATTTTTCTTCTTCGAAATGTCACAACGCAACTTCTGTAAACAACTCTTATAGAATCGATGAGTATATACAAAACCAATAACATAATCTACCGATTTTTTTTATTGATTCAAGTAAATATTTTTTGATTTTGTGTTCCGATAAAAAGGGGAACCGAATCCGGGTTTATGCGATGTTATAGGGATTCTGCGAGCAGTTGTGATCAATCGAGGCAGTTTCCTATTTTAATGGAGATGAGAAATGTACACAAATACCCTTATTCACCCGTTTTCATTAAATGTGAAGCCTTTTTTAGTTTATTTATATTAATTTAATATTAACTATTTTGTGTTAAAAATTATAATTTTGATTGACCCACATTTAATCCTATATCCATACAATAATTACTTTGATTCTATGACCTGAGCTTATATATATATATATATATATATATATATATATATATATATATATATATATATATATATATATAAATAATAATAATAATAACAAAACTCGTCAAACAAGAGGATATTTGGTCACCGTTTTCGACCATCGCACTACTTATTATTTTTTTATATAAAACTGACGTTAATGTCTGAAGTCTGATTTGCAATGTCAATAAACTATAATGGAAACAATCATTTGAGTTAGTTTATAACATTTAGTGACGAAAAATATAAAAACCACCACCACTACCCAATTTTTAAAAATCGAGGTATATGACTGTTTTGTACTAATGTGCATTAAATCAGAAAATAAAATGATTTTGTGTACAAAAAACAACAAAATTGGCTTTTCACGCATTAGAAGATAATATGTTAGGTTTTTTTAATGTCACAAATGTTAGGTTACTGGTTTTCAAGGGTTTGCCAGTTACAAAACATTATTTTATGCATGATTCACAAAAAAATGGTTTTATCGTACATAAAAATGACGTAGTGTTTTTTTTTCAAGAAGAATAATAGGTTGAGTTTTTCTAAGATTTTCTCAAATCCTCCTTAATAAATGAAGGTTTTTTTTTTGCCACATGTCAATCTCTAATGAGTTTTGACACTTGTCATTTTCTAGTATTTTTGAAATAAATATTATCCACTTGTCAATTTTTGGTTTGTTTCAATTTTTAAAATTAAAGTCATATACTTATATTTGTAAACTATTAAATATCATATATATGATATTAAATTGTAATAAATACGTTTCTTCTTTTGTTATTTTAAAGTTGTATATTAAAAATTATTTTTTGTTTACAATTTAACGTTTAATCTTTTTTTTTAATCAACTCGTGTAATATACGGGTTTCACTCCTAATTACTATTATTAATTACAATACCAACCGACGATTGATATTTTATATTGTAACCATTTATGGTTCATGGAGATTATTTTTAATGCGTTTAAAAACTTTAGTTGATATGATTTTCACACAAAACAAAGTCTACAAATATATAAAAAATTGAATCCATGAAAAAACACAAAACAAATCCCCAAAAATTCAAGTGCATGTGCACGTGTGTATTAAACCCTGTCCTTAAAAGATCGGGGTATCCTAGGCCTTTTGCTCCCTCCCACTAAAATTATATACGCCTCTTTCCTCGTAAAGAAAAATTTAATAAATCTATTTTTTATTTATATGATTTAAAAGACAGAATGAGTAACATTATGTATAAATTCTTTTATCTTATACAAAAAGTATTGATGCTAATAAGATCTTTCCTCGAGGAAGATAGATATAACGTATGAGTGACAAGATTCCTCATTATGGTCTTGTAGTTATGATAGCATTCAATAAAGAAAAATAATTGAAGACACTTATTTAAAAGTAGTCTCTAATGATTACGATATATATTAAAGCCATGAGTATAATTCTATATCATATTAATTATATCATGTATACTATATAGACACTAGAGAGAGATTGTATATACGAATACACGATCTAATCTTTTTGCATGTACGTTGAATGTGTATAGATACATGTACGTTGAATGTGTATATATAGTACATAAAAAGTAGAAATAATAAAGTAAAGAGAAACATTAAAGTGATAATATGAAGGTTACTACTCTATCATGTACTTAGACTTGACATACAAAAGGAAAGTAGATGTTGCATAAGTCTTATTAAATCGCAATACCTTTTTTCAAGATAAATTTATCTAACTATGATCACTTTTAAAAATAAAAATAAAAATAAAAAAAATCATAGTTTTAATTTGGATTTATACAAATTTTGTATTTATTTCATTAAAACCACTTTAGATTCGATATTAGTCGGAAACTTTACTACATGTGTCCTAAAATGTTCTATAACTTGCGTATGATTTTTCTTTAGAGCAAATTTACACACATCACACTACTTAATTACTATTAAATCTACATCCATTTTAAGTAAGTTTTGAAAATTCAATATTTGGTTGTTAAACATATCCATCAAAAATTTTGATACCGCATGCCAAAGACCATTTGGTATGTATGATTAATCATTATAACAAAATTTTACAGCTTTTTGTTTAGTATTCAAGATACTTTTAATTTTCTTTTATTGCATGATAATCATAAAGCAATATTGAAATCAAATATTACTCTAATATTATTTCTATCCAATCCTTCGAAGATAAAAGATAATTAAAAAGAATATTATAGTTATCATCAGTTTAAATACAAATGATGTGATGTTTTTTCACCTAAACAATGATTTAATAAACCATTTCTTAACATAAAGAACTAACCTTAAATACTTTTTAATGGATAAACAGCTGAAAAACACATATGTTAAAATTAATACATATTTTAAATTCAAATTTTAAAAGCGTGTCCTTATATATATTTTATGTCATAGGATTATGTGCCCTAACTAATGGCAGTGGTATCCAATAATTTCAAACTTGCCTGTCCATGTCCATGTGATAAAAAATCAAACAACAGACCTCAATTAATTAGAGTTGAGATAAATTACTAATTAATTAGCTTTAATTTTATGATTTATTTTAAGAATAAGCTGGCATTAAAGCAGGCAGAGGGCAGACTTGTCTCAAGATACTCCATGTTAAACTTAATATAAACTATTCTTTCAAAATTATTATTGATAGATTTTTACTATTTGTCTCTTACCTATTTAAGACCAAATACACTTCATTTGCAATTACACTTCTTGTCTTTGGATCATACTCCTACTGAGGATGGGATTTTAGTGTCTTTTTGTGGAACGTTAAAAATCCAATTAAATTTTTGTTTTTCTATTTTCCCGGGTATCAATCTTTTAGATAATTAATTTATAAGAAGTAGTTTTAAAGATATTTAAACTTTAACTTTACTTATTTATCCATTTTAAGATTTTGTAATATAACACTTTTTAGTAAATAAACATTTCTGGTTCATCAATGCTACTCGATATTACTTTTTTTGGCTAACAAAATCATAAGGGTGGACGGAGTCATTGATTTTCATGGCGTTTTAAGGACCGTAACATCGGTTACATCATCGAGTGGGCGGGCGGTACCATCAAAATGTAGAAGATGCAGGACTTAGTATGTTAAATAGAATGTCACCTAGGGTCAATCTTGCCAAATTTTGAAATATTATATCTAAGAGGCCCAACTCTCTTCCCTCTCTTCATTTAATCTTAGAGGATATTGCTAGAACATGAACTCCAAATTTGACGGTACAAAATTAAGAATGAGATAAGCAACAAGATTAACATTTAATCTCAACTATATAAATGATTAGAGTATTAGAAAATGAATAGATCTATCTAGCTCAAAGTATTCTAAAAAACAAAAACAAAATAATATCTATTATATATGGTTTTATGGTTTTAAGGAGCTGTTTGGTAACATCTAGATGATTCATATCTGAATGATATAGAGACCAGAATGATATAGAGGCTGAATTATAAACTGATGTTTCGTTAGACATCTAAATATATGCCTCTTAATGATAAAATGACCATTTTAAACTTCAAATTGTTTCCAATTAATTTTAGGCATCTTTTATGCAATTTGTGTCATGTGACTAAAACAACTCAAACTTTGAGATCACAAAAATTTCACTATATACATGAGCTCAATGCCTTACAAATAACAAAAACGTTAAACATAAAATAGAAACCATTAACATCATAAAAACGTGGATGCATAAACTACAACTTCAAGAGATTTTGCACAAAGTGATTTCTCACACTCCTCTGTCAATTTCAATGCAATTTTCATATTTTATAAACATAAATAATCATCTAGAATATAAAAATAAACGTCAAGAACATTTACAAATTTTCAACATAAACACATAATTTCATATTTTCAATCAAACACAAACACATTTGTTATTTTCATTTATTTATAATTCTACCACTTTTTTATTGAAAATATGAAATAAACACTAAAAATCGATTTCACACACACATATGATGCGTTTCATACAAACCGATTTCACTACTATCACAAAAAAAGCAAAAAAAAATGATTTCACACAAACCCTAAAAAATCAAGGAGCAAGTATACAGATAGAACGCCAGCTTCATACAAATCGAGCCCGACATGCTAAGGGGTTGGAAAAAGTCGACCAAAAAGATTGGTCTAAAAAGAACGACCAAAAAGAAATTTTACCAATGAAGGGGAAAGCGGCGAAGATGGAGGCAGAGCGGCGCTCCCAAAGGCGGGCATAGAGAAGGTGTAGTTGCTTAAGGAGAGGAAAGGGACAATGAGGGAGGAGACTATTCGATGTGTACGAAGAGGAAGAGAAAAAGTGTCAGATGTGTTTTGTTGTTAGGGAAATGGTAGAAAACAGAAAATTTCCATTTAGACTCCTCCTCATGTCTTACTGATCCGGATCATTTTTTCCACATCTGACTGATTAAAAGGGTAAAAATGTTTCCACTAAACACTCTGAATCTGAACAATCCAGAGCCAACCTCTTAATGGGATCATTAAGAGGTGAAACAATCAACCCCTAATATATGGAACTCTGCTCTACTAATGAATATAAGATGACAATACATAGAAGAGCATCACTATATAAGTCAAAGAGAATATTATCCAAAAGCACAAGGGTATATTCTACACCTCTTTTCATCTCCATGGAAAGTATTGTTTTCATACATTCTTCCCCTCAATGTTTGGAAGAGATGATATTAATCACCAAAAATAAGGCTCTAAGATCAAGACCAACAATTAGAAAAATCAAATCCAAATGTGATATAATAGTGAAGCTACTTAAAATCTCGAATCTTTGGTAGTCTCCAAGCTGAGCCCTGAGACTTTAACTCCAAAAGAATCCCAAAATAAGCATACAAAATTTGAACCCACTATGAAAATACACTTTAAAATCAAACATTTGAATCACTTCTTAACCATGAAAAACTCCCCTTCAATGTTACATCGATCTAAAAATGATACGAGAATAACATTTTCTAAGGCATGATCACCCACAAACTCAATGTAAAAAATTAAAATCTTGATTTTCAATCAAACAAGTTAAAAAAGAATCAAAATCGAGCCAATCAAATCGCCATGGTGAATCACTTCTATCTATAAGCTCTAATTGCTTCTATTTAACGTATATGGACTTGAAACTAGTATTTAACAGAATAAATTTGTTAGAGAGCATAAATGCTCTAGTTAAGGATTAAATACTATTAATAACACATACTTTTTATTATATATCTAAGGGCTTGTTATTATTCTTTAAGAGATCATTCTTGTTTTATTCATATATTGAAGTGGAATAGAAGATCTACTACATTTATAAGACAAGTTTATTACATATGAACACAACTTCTTTAACATATTTTTGCTTAGTGACCAAAGTTTTTACTAAAAATGAATTATGAATTAGTCTTTTGGGTTTAAATTATCAAGAATTTTAAATATATATTTGTATGACCATGTTCAAATTCAACTATCATGTGTATAATCTTTGAAAAATATCGTTAAACCTACTTAAATATTGTAGACACCATAAACACTACAAGGAAAAAGTCAATTAGCGGCGACAAAAGTCGCCGCTAAAGGGTCACGAAGTCGTCCGATGACACGTCGCCGGTAATAAGTCGCCGCTACTGCTCCGTCGCTATTGATCAATTTGTCGTCGTTAAAGAGAACAATCGCCGCTAATGATTCTGTCGTCGGTAAAGAGTGGAGGCACCGCTAATGCTTATGTCGCCGGTAATAAAAAATTTCATTTTTTAATTTTTTTTAATCAACGATTTTGGTTGTCGGTAATAGTGTCGCCGGTAATTACATAAGAACATCCGATTAAATATCAAACGTAATAGTGTCGCCGGTAGTTACAAAAAACAACCAAAAGTTTATAATTTTAACAAGTAGCAAAACGTGACAACAAGTGTAATATACAATAAAGCTCCTCCCTACATGCCATCATCTTCGTTCCCATCGTTTCCTCGATTATTCTGTGATTGAAAAAACGAATAAAGCTCATCTCTACATGCCAGGTCGTTGAGTATTGCCCGAAGATTTTCCAACTACATAATAAATAACAACATATATAAACTTATGAGTTAATTTATCAAACATATACAAAAACTATCAAAGTACATTGCTACTTTTAAATTAAGACAAAAAGCCAAAGTACATTGCTATTTCTTGCACTTGGGACAAAAACCCAATTACTAAAGTTTTTAGCAAACAATCACCACAAAACCAAAATTACCAAATCAACATACATTTTATGATGCCAAAGTAGATTGTTATTTTAAAACTAAGACAAAAAGCCAAAGTACATTGCTATTTCTTGCACTTGGGACAAAAACCCAATTACCGAATTTCTTAGCAAATAATCACCACAAAACCAAAATTACCAAATCAACATGCATTTTATGACGCCAAAGTAGATTTCTATTTTTAAACTAAGACAAAAACTCAAGTACATTGCTATTTCTTGCACTTGGGACAAAAACACAATTACCAATGCTTTTAGCAAATAATCACCACAAAATCATAATTATCAAATCAACATGCATTTTATGATACCAAAGTAGATTGTTATTTTTAAACTAAGACAAAAAACCAAAGTACATTGCAATTTCTTGCACTTGGGACAAAAACCCAATTACCAATACTTTTAGCAAATAATCACCACAAAAACCAAAATTACCAAATCAACATGCATTTTATGATGCCAAAGTAGATTGCTATTTTTAAACTATGACAAAAAAAACCAAAGTACATTGCTATTTCTTGCACTTGGGACAAAAACTCAATTACCAACGCTTTTAGCAAATAATCACCACAAAAAATTACCAAATCAACATGCATTTTATGATGCCAAAGTAGATTGCTATTTTTAAACTAAGTCAAAAAACCAAAGTGGATTGCACTTGGGATAAAAACCCAATTACCAATGCTTTTAGCAAATAATCACCACAAAAAACAAAAGTAGATTGTTTTACCTCTGATGGTTGTGGTGATGGTTGCGATGACTATGAAATCGGCGAGAGAGCAGAAGGTTTACAACCGATATCTCTGATATGGCCACGTCACTCTCCTAATACTTTCTCAAAAACAGCTCTTTCTTGAGCGGGTGTTAACTCACTTTCACATTGGGTTTGTTTTAAGAGCTCTTCGAATAACCGATTCTTTAATTCCCAAAAGTGAGTAACAACTAAGTATAAATAAACGCTTAATTATATGATAAAATTATAACTAAATACTTACATAGTGTTGTTTCGCCTCGGTAGTAACAAATACACCATCCCTATCGGTATGAGCCTTGCGAAACGTTTCCACTCTCTTAAGGTTCTGCTTAACATTAAAAATTAGATTATATTTTAAATAAATAATTACATGTATCGTACGTTACCTTCTTATAGCAAGTACTGCTATACGAGCTCAACCCCCCACAATTCACGTTTGTTTGCATTTGACGGACTTTTTTGTTCTTGTCTGAAGCATTTTTGTGTTCGTCCGTTTGGAAATACTCAACTGCTTTCTTCTAGTTATCAGCATTCATACCCTCTGGAGGGTTGGCTAATGCTCTCGGGATATCATCATACCCTCCGACTGCCAAAAAATATTTTTTTGCATCAGTTTTACGATCTCGATAACGTTTTAACAAAGTTGCTTGAAAACTCTATGTCAACATATTAGCTTGTACATCTTGGTAAATCTGATCCAAATCAAAATTTTTCTATAAAAGAAAAGTTAACCAAGTAAAAATCAGTCATAATTAACCATATAAAATATTTTTAAATAAATAATTACCCCTAAATGTTGTATTACGGTGTCCTTTATTGCAGGGAAAACTTTTTTCCAAGTCCATTTATCAAAAGGGACCATATGCCACATTGTTTTTCCAACTTCTCGTGAAAACATGTCTTTCAACTCTCTTACGGGATCATATGTTTTCTCCCTATCATAATCCATGGTAATCGGTTTGCCCTTATTCTGTAAGTGCGCTCTTTGAAGCTTTATATTTTTGGCTTTTCCTCGGACTTTCCTAGGTGCACGTTGTTCAACTACAAATATAATTTAAAATTATTAGAAACGGTATTTAATTTATAATAACTGAATAAAAATAGTAAATAAAAAATTCATAAGAAGACTTACGGTCTTGCTTATGATGACCAGCACCTCTACCACCTGGGAAAGGTGGGTCCTCAGCTCCATCAACCCCGTGTCCACGACCCATAACAACAGCCATGGTATACACAAACAAAAGCCATAATGATATCATTTCTTGAAAAATTATAAGATATACATATACAATTTTTATTACAAATACACATTACATAGAAATAAACATTTACATAGGAATAGACATTTCTATTTAAACTAGGAATCCAAATAAAGTTCATATTACAAACACGTATTACATATGAACTATTCTAATCAGAATCTTCCTCATATCCTTTAGTGTCTTCTTCAGTATCATAATCAGAATCGGTCTCATCGTAATCAGTCTCGCAATTAGAAACATCATTGACTCTACCAGTTGGCGAAGGAATTCCATTTGCACTTTCTACATCAAAAATGAGTCTAGGAATGTTTTGAAAGTACATGTTGAAATCGATAAAAAGTGGATCATCGGATGAAGAGATATTTTGAAGTACATCGATATTGTCTACATTTTCGTGTGAGCCATTGTCAACATTTTGGACAGAGTCATTGTAAACAAGTTGGACACGATCATCGCTCGATGGTAGATCCCAAATACTTCGATGATTAACATGTTCGAAAACACACCGGTGGTTATTGTTTGGCCATCTGATGTAGAACACTTGTTTGGCTTGTGAAACATATATGAGTTGATCATTTTTGTATGCTTCGCGTCGTGTGTCGATACTGGTGAATTATCACTAGAAATAACTCCTTTTCGAGTATCAAACCACTTGCAACGAAATAATACAGTTGAATAATCATGCGTATACCTCAACTCTATAATCTCTTCTAACTGTCCATAATATTTCTCACCTTTCTCACCCACTGCTAAAACCCCACAGTTTTGTGTTGTGCGTTGTGCGACACGACTAAGTACTATAAACCTAACACCATTGATTATCCATGCGGTGTAAGAATAATCATTCATTTTCGGACCCATTGCAAGAGCCGAAAAATCTTTGTAGAATTCTTGAGAGTTTTCTATTTTCATTTGATGAACCTAGCAAATATAAAGTAATATGTACTATGTATTCTTTAGATCAATGAAACAAATTTGTTTATTAATTTATGTTACCTTTTCACGAAACCAATTACGAAGTTATCTCTTTTCAGCACTTTGGGGATGTTCAGATTTGAATTTTCTACGTTGATGACCAAAAGATATAGATTTAAAAAAATAAAAATGAAATTTAAGGATGAAAGTTAGAGATAAGAATAGTTACTTGATATACCGTGTGACTTCTTCTCAACTATTCAATACAAACCATTCCGTGTTACGCATTTCTGTTAAATTAAGAGTTTTGATTTGAGTTGTGTTGTTCGGTCGACATTTAGACTCAAACATCCAAAACTTTGTTTTTTCAATGACAAGATCTTCATTTCTTTCCGGACGATTGAATTGATTCTTTACATCTCGAATGTACATCGAACAAAATGATAAAGCTTCTTCAACAACATAACCCTCAACTATAGAACCTTCCTATCTCGCCTTGTTTCTAACATAATTTTTTTAGTTTTTTCATATACCTTTGGAAGGGATACATCCCTGTCATACATATCGGACTTCCGGCAATCGCTTCATCAGGTAAATGCAAAAGTAAATGAACCATAATGTCAAAAACGCTGGAGGATAAATCAATTCTAACTTGCACACGATTGCAATAATGTATGCTTTTGCTTTCCTCATATCCTCCACCTTCAATGTTCTAGAACAAAGTTGCTTGAAAAACGTGCAAAGGTATACAATAGGTGTATAAGTGTCTTTGTCTAACAACCCTCTAACTCCAATCGGTATAAAATGTTGCATAAGAATGTGATGGTCATGCGCTTTCAGACCAATAAAGTTAGTATTGGTATCGTTCACTTTCTTACTGATGTTAGAACCAAACCCATCTGCCAGTTTGACATCTTTTATAAATTGAAAAAAGAGTTGTCGACTAGATTTCGTGAAAGAGTATCTTGCATGGGGGCTATGAAACTTGTCACCACTTTTTTTTGTAACCATTCATTCTCCGAATGTTTAGAATTCTCAAGTCCTCTCGTGCATTTGATGTGTCTTTACTTTTATCGTTGATTAGAAGAGTATGTAACAAACTCTCGTCCACATTTTTCTAGACATGCATGAGATCTATGTTGTGTTTCAATTGTAGAGAAGACCAATACTCGAGTTCGTAGAAAATGCTTTGTTTCGACCACTTCAACTTGTCACCTTGCCGCTTTGGCTCCGCACCTCCATGCTCAGGATGTTTACCCGATTTACAAGTTAGTAGACGACCTAGTTGCTCTTGTATGTTGTCATTACTAAAGTCTCTCGGAGCGGGTCTTGTCTATTCCATCCCGTTAAAGTCCAACCTCCTTCTTAACAGATCATTAGCATCTAGGAAACGACGATGACCGATATAGACGACTTTATTTTTTGCACGGTACAAAAGAGTGTCTTCATTGCAAGTAGCACATGCTCTATACCCTTGTCCACTCCAACCTGATAAACTACTACGAGCTGACCAGTCATTTATTGTCCACAACAACATAGCTCTCATGGTGAAGAATGTGTTTGTTGCCGCATCTTTAATGCGTACGCCTGAGTTCCACAAATGCTTAAGCTCTTCCACCAACGGCCTATGTAAAACATACATATCCTTACCAGGAGCTTTCGGGCCGGGAATCAACGAAGTCAACATGAATGATGACTCTTTCATACAAATCTAGGGTGGCAGATTGTATGTGGTGAGTATGACCGGCCATATGCTATGTAGATTACACATGTTTCCAAATGGATTAAAACTGTCAGCTGAAAGACCTAGGCGTATGTTACGAGGTTCACTCGGGAAGTCGGGGTATTTTTTATCAAAATCTTGCCAATTTTCCCCATTAATAGGATGACGCATCACACCATTTTCTAAACGTCCGGTACTATGCCAAATCATATTTTTGGCAGTGTGCCTCGAACAATATAAACGTCGTAGTCTAGGGGTCAAAGGAAAGTACCGTACGTAACACCTTTTGAGCTACTTTCTTACCCTTGATGTTTTTATCGATCCATCGGTTCTCTTTACAAACGGCACAAACTTGAAATGAATCGTGTTCTTTCCAAAAGAGAAAACAATCCTTTTTGCACACATGTATTGACTCATACCCCAGACCAATAGACTTCAGTTTCTTTTTAGCTAGATAATGTGAAAGGGGAACCTTGTTGTCCTTGGGAAATGTTGATTGCAACAACTCAAGGAGTTGATCAAATGAACTATCAGTCCATTTGTTGTTCACCTTGATATGCATTAACTTTGCTAGAAACTCAAGGAAAGAAAAGGTGCAACCAGGATACAATTTAGTTTTCACTTCTTCTAACAACTATGCAAAATATCATCCACACCGCTACCCCTTGTATTCGAGGTTCCTTCATCAAGGTTGGTATCATTTTTTCTCGACTCCCACATCACATCGTTGATTAAATCGGCCATTTCGTGACTTGGCAAGACGACTGGAGGAATAAAAGATTCACCATGATAGATCCAAGTTTTGTACGACTTACTGAAACCATTTATAAATATATGGCGTTCCACTATAGTCGGGTATTTGAAGTAACGGTTATCACATTTTTGACACGAACATCAGATTTTACCATTACTATCAAGGTGTGACTTGGATTTCTCGATAAAAGCTTTGAGTCCTGCTTGGAACTCGAGATAGTTTCAATGTGGATTAGTAGTCCAACTTTCATCAATAAACATGATGTTGCTGAAACATAATTTCGGGTTTAGAGTTTAGTATACAGAATTAACATTGTTTTTTTTACAATCCACATTGTTTTTTTTACACTTATAGCATTGTAATTTAAACAATTATATGTGACTCACCAAAGTAGATACTACAATTTAAAAAAAAAAATTAAAATTAAAATTTTTTATTTATGGATTTTTAATTAATTTTAATTACAATTACTTGTAATTTATATAGGCAAAAATTGTTTTATTTATAGTAGATGTACAAACATACACATGATTATTGAAAAAAAAATTGTTTGTTTCTTTTAATACGTTTAGCGATTAGTTTTTATTGAATAGAAAATTAAATAAAGCAAAATTAATAATTTGGTATATCCATAAAAAACATTTGTTACTATTGTACCTTTTTATATATATATATATATATATATATATATATATATATATATATATATATATATATTTATCTATAACATTTTTTTTGTTTTTTTTTTCAATTATAGAATTGTACTTTAAACAATTATATTATGTTGTTGTGTTGTTCTTTTTTACCGATAATCTTGAAATATATATATATATATATATATATATATATATATATATATATATATTATTTATAGCATTGTATAAATATGTTGCAAATTAAAAGACATGAAAATATAACAATTTCTAACTTTTTGTTTTAAAAATACACATGTTGACTCAAAATTTGATATTACAAATTAAATATTTTTATTTAAGCGCTTTTGTAATTAATTTTAATTACAGTTACTTGTAATTTATATAGACAAAAGTTGTAAGTATTAAATAGAAATGTCAAAGATCCAACAGTTTTTTCCAGACATTTATAAAAAACATTTATATTAAATAAATCAAAATTAATAATTTGGTATATGTTTAGCGATTAGCTGTTTTCCATCATATATAATATATTTTTCCAATTATAACATTGTATTTTAAACAAATTTATAACATTTTTGTTTTGTTTTTTTTTTCAATATAACATCCTACTTATACCAAAACCACATACTTTCACATAATACATAAGATCATCAAATACCCATACTTTGACACACACACACACACACACACACATATATATATATATATATATATATAGATATATATATATCACATATACACCAAATACACATATACTATCACATATGTAGATAATAACATCCTATTTATACCAAATACATAAATTTCACATTCATATATCACATATACACCAAACAGACATAATTCACATACATACATATTTATTAGAGATAAACCTCAATTATAGATAAGATTTATCTCTTCTCATTTAAACGTGTATAGTTTGTTATTAAATTGTATTCCTTATGTATTATACATAGTAATGAAATACACAGAATCATTTAAGTTGAATATTAATTACGTATAAGATGGAGGAGGAGGCGGAGACAAAGGTGGAGAGGCAACCGTTGGAGGTGATGGTGGTGACGTCAGCTGAATAGGTCCTTCATCAAAAATAGGATTTGTGGGGGAAGAGTCGGTTGTTGTGGGACATAAGGCGCAAGGCACTGTTGGCTTGGAAACTGAGGAAGAAGATTGGTATGCACTTGGTTGGGACGGAAACAAAAGAGAAGAGACATCATCAAATTAAAAAAAAAAACCATTCGAGCTTGATCAGATGAAGATGTAATACCACTAAGCGGAAAGTGATGTTCATGGAAAACAGCATGTCTAGTAGTATATATGCGCCCAGTTGTCGGATCTAAGAACCGGTAACCCTTATATTGGGAACTATACCCAATAAAAATACATGAAGCACTCCGTGGTTCCAGTTTATTTACTGAATTATTGCGCAAGTCTGGAAAAACAGTGCATCCGAAAGCTTTAAAAATATTATAATTAGGAGATGAGTGATAAAGCAACTCAAAAGGACTTTTGTAGTCAAGAAACTTTGAAGGAAGACGGTTGATAATATAAGTTGCAAAACTGAATGCATCAACCCGTAGGGTAGCTGGAGCATGAGCTTTAAACATCATGGCAAGACCAGTCTCAGTAACATGTCGATGTTTTTGTTCGGCTCGACCATTCTGTTGTGGTGTGTGAGCACATGAGAGACGATGATGTGTGCCATTGTTTGTGAAAAAAGTGCTCACACTGTGATTTACAAACTCACCTTCACCATCACTTTGAAAAACTTTCATATTGCAAGAAAATTGAGTCTGAACAAAAGCTAAAAAAGAAGTGAGAATGGTAATAAAATTAGATTTGTGCTTCATCGGGTAAAACCACGTGAATCTTGAAAAAAATCATCAATAAAGATGCAGTAATATCTATATCCATTTGTAGAAGTTATGGGTGCGGGACCCTAAAGATCACAATGAACCAAGTCAAGAACTTGCAAAGACCTTTTTTTTATTAAGTTGAAAAGGTAATAACTTGCTTTTAGATAATTGACACGATGGACACACATGTGGTTTTGGTAATAAAGAAGTAACAGATAAGACACCCAATTTATGTAACAAAGAAATAATGTCAAATGAAACATGTCCTAGTCTATTATGCCATAATTCATGAGATGCTTGCAACTTAGATGACTTCAAACTTGAAAGAAATACTTGATGGCCTTGCTTATGTATGTATAAGCCATTCTCACATTTGCCCCTTGCTATGATTTCCTTTGCTTCCCGATTCTGAATAGAAAAGAACAGATTAGAAAACAAAACATCAAGTGGAGAGTCACTTGTCAATTTTCTAATTGAGAGTAGGTTTTTGGTGATGTTAGGAACTACAAGAACATCTGATAATTTGATGTGGTTAGAGAGAAACTTAGTACCAATATGTGAGATATTAGAAGAATTACCATTACCAAACATCACATGATCAGGACCATTATAATGTGTAGTTGAGTCCAAATGAGCTGAAGAAGATGTCATGTGGGTGGTTGCACCTGAGTCTACATACCAATTAGGAGAATCATTTGTAACATGACATTGAGCTTGAAATGCATGGGCAAGTTTGCATTTACAAGGGAACCTTGGCAAGCAAAAGAGTGTAAATCTGGACAAGAATTGGCATAGTGTTCGTTTGTCCTACACAATTGGCAGTGA
Source organism: Lactuca serriola (assembly GCF_051521515.1). Classification (NCBI taxonomy): domain Eukaryota; kingdom Viridiplantae; phylum Streptophyta; class Magnoliopsida; order Asterales; family Asteraceae; genus Lactuca; species Lactuca serriola. The sequence continues at coordinate 67,066,759 of NC_136413.1, read as the reverse complement.
GGTGGATGACAGCCTCTACCTCGACCTCCATTTTGAGAACCGCGGCCACGACCTAAGGATCGACCAGCAAAGGAACCACCACGGGAATCCAAACCAAAACTGGATCGATATGCAGTGAAGGCAACAGCAGGAACAGTGGAACCATGGATCGACTTTAGAAACAATTCATGAGATTCTGCCTATGATACTAAGTCACGAAAAGTTGGAGGAGGTTTGAGTGCCCGATAAGTAGTGGAGAAATTTTCAAATGATGCACAAAGACCACATAAAAACCAGTGGTTCTTATTGGATTCATTGTGACAACCCAAAGTTTATTCCATTACATTACCCCGTTTCTGTTAACGGAATATTCCACTGTATAAAACTTCCGTTAATAAGAGGTCGTCAAATAAATAAATGTTTATTTATTTATGTTTTATGTCATTATAGTCATAATAAAGTAAATAAAAACACTTAAATTACATTTCCATAGTAATTTGGAAAAAGTTAAATTTTATTGCGACCACTAAATCGGGTGCGACCAAAAGCCTCGTATAACAACAGTATCGGGTAGATTTCCACTGAACTCCAACTCCAACCCATATATAAGGGGGAATGGACTTCATTACACCCCTTTTCACTCTCTCTCTCTCTCTCTCTATACTCTCTCTCATAAAGCTCGTTTTCGACTCAAAACCGTGAATTTCCGCTTCCAAAACGTAAGTCTCTTTACCCTAAACTATTCTAAACATCATGGCTTGTGATTATAGCTCAAAATTCAACCATATAAGTTGACAAAGAGGAGTTTACGGCCCAAGATCACTATAGGGCTGTAAACCCCTAAAAAGAGGCCAAAATGACCCAAATTTGTCCCTTGAAGCTTAGAAACCAATTGGGGATTTAGCCTAGGGATGTTTGAACCATAAAACAATCAATTTTTGGGACTTAAAAGAGGGTTTACGGCCCAAGCACATGCTTAGGCCGTAAACACCCTCTAAACTTGTTAAAACAAGTTCCAAACACTCCCAAACCACCCTTAGGCTTAAGACATAAAATAGGGACTTAATATTTCGGGTTTGGAACAATTAAAAACTAAGAAATGAGGGGTAAAAAGGAGTTTACGGCCCAAGCACATGCTTAGGCCGTAAACACCCCCAAACCATGTCAAATGATAGCTTATGTCCCCTAAATGGCCTTATACCTTCACTAGAAAATGCTAAGGTTGAAACAAGGGCTTAAAATCAAAGTTTAAAGGGGTGCATGAGAGTTCACGGCCAAGCCAAGAGCTTACGGCCGTAAACTCCCAAGGAGTGGTCATTTGGACCATAAACTCCAAGGGAGTGCACTCTTGGAACCCCAAACACCCCTATAGCCTTGAATAATTACTAGGATTGAAATAAGGGCCTTAAACTTACATAAAATCAAGAGGGTAGGAGTTCACGGCCGTGAACTCCCATAGGGTTGGTTCATGGGCCGTAAACTCCCATATGGTCCCTTTAAACCCCTTAAATCCACTTATACAATTTAGATTTGGACCTAGCAAAATTCCACGATCAAGATAGAGCCTTTAAACATCCTAGAACACCCTCACCATGAGTTTACGACCGTAAACTCATGGGGAGTTGTCCCAGGGCCGTAAACTAAGTGTATAGAGTTTACTCTTGAAGAGTAAACTCCATTCCTAAGCCATTCACACCCTTAAATGTTACCCGAGACACCCCAAACACTTAACCAAAGTGTTTTTCGCTCCTTAGAGTGCGTATACTTGTTTAATTAGTATTAAATGTACTAATTGTATGTGAACATATGTTATGATATGTTAAATAGGTCACTAAGGTAGCGTTTGGTATGCGAACTAGATAGGATTGGACAGAACTGAACAGGACTGAACAGGACTTAACAGGACTGGACAAACTTTTTGTGTAGTCGTTTGGTAAGATTAAAACATGATGTAACATCAAGTTAAAATTACCAATTTATCCTTGAATGCTACCAAATTGTTTCTACGGTAAATAAGATATCTAAGACAAATTTAATAAAATGCCTTTATATTTAAAGGTTTATATAATAATATATATTAGTGTGTGTATGTTTTGAAAATTACGCAAGAACTTAAATACCCACTAACTTTTTCACTTTCTTCTCTGCGTCTCCTCTCCTCTGTACAAGTAGTCATGGACAATCTACAAAAAGAAATTCAATTATTCTCCTAGCGATTAGTCATCTAAATTTTTTTACTAAACAAATAAAGTTGCACTTGCAAAACGCATACAATCAAACCCTTCAAATAAAATTGATGCAGTAACTATTTAACGCTGGAAAAGTTTTTGAGTCTTTGATAATTTTGTGTTGGGTCCTTTGAAATATTCTTGAGGAATAAATTGGAACTCGAAATATAAAAAATAATGATGTTGTTGTGTTGCTTTGATGATTTAGCCGTATACTATTTCAATTTTGACATTGTTGGAATCTTGAAGATGATGACGGTGAAGAGGTAAAGCGTCCAAAATAAATGACAGTTTGAAGGAGAAGGGAATGTGACATTTTACTTGAGGGTATTTTTGTCCAATGGTTCTTGTCCCACCTTGTTCTACCCTTTTGGGTTGGACTAAATTTCATCACTTTAGTCCCATTTGACTTGGTCATTGTCCCATCTTGTCCATGTTCTAATAACGCCAAACACCATCTAAAATAGTCTTGTTCTGTTCTGTCCCGTCCAGTCTCACATACCAAACGCTGCCTAAGTGTGTCCAAGTCTTTACTTGACACCGAGCACCCAACCGGCACCTTCGTCGGATCTACTTACACCAGGTGAGTTCATACCCCTAAGTGAACCTTTTAAATGTTTTTACATGTTTTATAGGGAGGAATACAAGTTAAAAATGCCAGTTATCATATCAATCACATGTGATTGATAACCCGCATGCACAAGGATTTACCACACTGTAAACTGTTTTACCGAGTATGATACTATAAATGGTTTTCTAAAATGTTTTCACTTGTTCAAAATCTTACTTAGACTATTATATCAAAGTTCATTTTAAACTGATTTATGAAAGGTTTCCAAAGGATTTCCAAAGGTTTTCAAACTTATTTTACCAAAGAACACCGAGTTGTGATTTTCTCAAGTATAAAGGTTTTCTTCCATGTTTTGATACTCCCTCTTAGTTTAAACTCCTACTTGATAATGCTTTCCCTTCGTGATGCGTTTATACTTGTTATTGCCTCTATTTCGCTTATTCTTGTAGTCGCTTATGCCTATTAGACACTCTTACTTCACTTGTTGTCGCTTCCACTTTGTGATACACTTATATTTGGTACACTTATACTTCATGATTCGGTTATTCCACACTGTACGCTTATACATCACGATTGGCTATTCCACACTGTACGCTTATAATTCATGATTCGGTTATTCCACACTATTCACTTATACTTCACGATTCGGTTATTCCACATGGTACGCTTATACTTCACGATTCGGTTATTCCACACTGCTCACTTATACTTCACGATTCGGTTATTCCACACTGTTCACTTATACTTCACGATTCGGTTATTCCATACTGTTCACTTATACTTCACATCACGATTCGGTTATTACACACGATTCGCTTATACCTCACGATTTGGTTATACTTCACGATATGTTTCCACTTGTTACACACTCAAACGTAGTTAGATGTATGCCTGTGCTTGTATAGATGCATATAAATAATGGTTGAAGGACTTAGGAAGGTTTGTCAGCCCTATTTCCTTTTCTTCGTTGAGATGTGGTCTGGTGGGATCGGATGTCCGTCCGAAGGTCGTTTGATTCATTAGTTATATATTATGTATACGAGCATAGCCATATAGGTTTACTCTAGTCAGTTCAGTTATGAGTCTCTACCTCTAGTTCAACACTTATATTGGAAACCCACTACCCACTATTTGGAATGCATCTTCGAGACACGGCCTTCTCCGTCGTCTAGTTGGTAACCAGAGTCTCCTGTAGGGAGAGCGGACAATGTGCGTATAGATCTATAAGGGATTGTCACCCCCGCACCCTGACTGCTAGCTACAGTCCACGGCCTACCAAGCCAAGGGGTGACAAATGTCACATTTTATAGACGCTTGCAGGGCGTCAGGTACTCTAGTGTCGGTTAGTATGGTTACGAGTACCCCAAGTTACCTTATAATTCATGGCCTTAAGGTAACGGTATTTCACACTGTATTTTACACTGTACTTTACACTGTATGCTGAAAACCCACTCTCAGAGTCACACTGTTTTTAGACCTTGCTAGCTGTATCTTTCATTTGATATTGTCTGGGGTCTGTATTCCTTGTTTTAGACCTTGCTAGCTATATCTTTCATTTGATATTGTCTGGGGTCTGTATTCCTTGTTTTAGATCTTGCTAGCTGTATCTTTCATTTGATACTGTCTGGGGTATGTAGTCTCTGTTTTTAGACCTTGCTAGCCGTACCTTTCATTTGGTACCGTCTTGGGTCTGTGTCTCTCTTTGTTAGACTGAGCCAGGTATGTTGTTTGCTCGATACTCTCTTGGAGTCTATGATTCCTTTGCCTTAGTCAGTAGTCTTCACTGCTGAGGCATATGTTATTTCCCTGATTTCTCTTGCTTTCTTTAATAATCAAATTCTGTATTTTGATAATGATAGCGATTAAGGAAAAACTACTTTTTACCACATAACTCCGTCCAGTCTTGGTAGAAGACTGCGTTTATTAAAGAAAACATAGGATTTTCTAGAAAAGACACTAATGTAATGGATAATCTAAAACTACCACTTCTATTAAAGTTATTTGGATAAAATGACACTAAATACTTATGAACTCACCAACATTTGTAAAAATGCTGATACTCGCTTTTCAAATAACTTGTATTCTCAGGTCAGCATTAGACAGGTACATCCCCAGAGCTGTTGATGAAGATAGCTTAGTACCATGCTATACTTATAATATTACTTTGATGTATGGTAATGTAAACCATGTAAAATTATTACTATTAATGCAATGTTTTTTTTGTACTTTGATTACTATAATGCATGTGTTGTGATACTTGACATGACGTCATCCACCCCAGAACGTTTCCGCCGTTTCGGTTTTGGGGTGTGACAGATTGGTATCAGAGCATTGTTTATTGTGAGCTAAGTATATCAATTCATAAAAGATATACAGCCTATAAATACAAAAGGGATAAAACACTCTGACCAAGAATTATACTTTAAAATATAACCATATTTTACCAAAGTATAAGAACATCCAGAACCTAAACACTCGAACACAAGTATCACAAGAAGAACGATAATAAAAGTCTTCGGATGTTGAGCATTACCGTGAAACCTGGGCAGTTATGTAATCGTAAGCTGGAATAAATGTAACCTAATCAACTACATTTATTCGAGATGCGATGAACATGTGCTTGGGAGTGATAGTGGTGTGCAACAGGTCTGAAACTTACCAACTAGGAATGTTAGAGCCAAACATAAATTTTAAATACTATAGGAGTATTTTGGAACACTAAAAGATTCACACTAATCCCAGAATCATATTCAGAAGATAAGAGAACAAACAAGAAATTAAAATACCATAGGGGTATTTTAGGATGCATAGATAACCTTGTGTGAGAACTAAAAAGATCCTTATTGATATACCTACAACTACAGAGGGTATACTCCCAGGGTTATATATAATAAGGATCCCATAGGCTAAGAATGTGTGGTTTCGCTCTACTTCCTTTTCCTTGTTTGGATGTGGATGTTGATTAGTATCACATATTCGAAGGCCTATCGGATCCAAGCTATATATGATTTGTGTACGCTGTGTAATCGTAGCAGGACTCGATATGGATCATCCAGTGAAATGTTAATAATCTCTTAGGATTCTTTAGACATTTCCATTCTCGCATGAACCCTGTAGACAACCCTATCCACTTCAGTGCTTGATAGAAGAGTTGATACAGACCCAGAAGAGGTTCATTAAGAAGATTTCATGTTCGGAAATAAATGAACTGGGTTGAGACCATTGAATTCACCAAGTACCTATATCTTTTTAGGGACATTGGTGAGAAATTCGCCTAAACTTCTGAGATTCCCAGTCATCCATCATGAAGTGATGACACTCAGAGTCGGAATCAGAAGGAAGGCGGAGTAGAAATTCAATATGTCCATACGAGGAGAGAACCCTAGGTAACTACCCGAAGGAAACCAACGCCGATTCCAGTCAAAGATACCAGGCAGATAGAAGGAGCTAGTACATGGAACCCAAGAAGTGTCTTACCCTCGTGTTCGTCACGCTAATACACCCTTAAAATAATACAATTTAGTGAGTTAGTGGTTACACTACTCACGCTATGTGTTAGGTAAATCATCGTTTCCCGTTTCCAGTTACACGATTAGAGCGGATCCCCGCACCTTTATTGAGAGTATCTAGCCATAAGCCTTCATGAGCCTCTCTTTCTGTGATTTTCGTTCCGAGCCGTTCTCAAATCTCTCCAGACCAGAGAGTGAAACCTTTCCCAGTATAAAGGTAACGTAGTAGGAACGACTCGCATCTTATGGCCTTTTTCCGATACTCATACTCCTACCTTGCACACCAGGACTACATCATAGGGATGTAGGTCGACACTCAGACAACCAGTACCTGAGGCACGGGAAAAATTTATTCCTAATGCAGTCATGACAGATATGTCCAGGGCTAGCCATCGTCTCTCATTCCTCTCCATGTAGAAAACCATGCCACTGAAGAAGCGTAACCAGTCCGCAAGCAAGAAACCTACTCTTTTATTCGATGTAGCTACATTCCAAGCTGCAGTCTCGGCAGCCGTAGCAGCTGTCATGGCTCACCTGAATGCTAACAACGCCCATGTTAGCAAGAGCCCTATCGGAAATTCCAATCCTAGCAATGGACATCAGAAACCAACACCTGCATACCCAGCCACCCAAGAACCTCAACCGAATCCACTAAAGAGAAAACTCAAGATCGAGGAGGGAGGTACCTCGGCTCAAGGACCTTCCGAAGGGCAACGAGCTGAGGCAATCAATACTCCTGTCAATCCTTCCCTCCTGGCTTCAAGAAGACCATACCTAGGAAACCTCCCCCACTGCAGCAAGTGCAGCTACCATCATCATGGTGTCTGCCGAGAACTCATATGTGCTAGGTGCAACATGAAGGGGCATACTGCTCGTGTATGCAGAGCTCCGGTGGAGCGTATTGCATTAATCACCAATGCGATGGCCAATCCAGTTTGCCGACTATGTGGTGAGATTGGACACTTCAAAAGAGATTGCCCAACTGAAGGAAACAACAAGGACACAGGAGGAGCCTAACTCTACTGCTTAAGGAGGAGCATCCAGGAACCCGATAGATTTTTGGCACGTCTCTCGATCTCAGATAACTAACGCAAAACATTAAAAGGCTAATTCAAATGTAAATATTTTCCCAGTAAGGCGAAAGTCGCAGCACTGTTATAAAATTTAAAAATTCATCAGGTAAAACTATAATGGCTAAACATATACGTTACGACCACGTATAGTTAAGATGGATAGACCTAGAGTGAGTGAATGCCGCCTCATTTCCTGTTCCTCGTTTGGTTGTGGATTTAGGGCGGAGTCGCTCAGTCAACAGTCCTCCCCACCTTAATTATACATGACTAGTATATGTTAGGCGATTATAGAAATGCCTCGTGAAAATCCATTCATGAAAAGGTACTCTACTCGGAAACACTTAGGACTCTCTAAAAGTTCCGCGTCGACTCTATCGGTCCAAGTATCCGCAGCAGTGATACACAGGACGAAACCCGAGATTCTTAGAACTTGTGTGCCTGATCGGCGCATGAATCTATCGACCCTCATTTTATGTCATGTCGAAGTATGCAAATTTCGACGACCCTATCGATCATGGTTCGACGTAGTGCAACCATGTGTACATCCCTAGTGCTGTGTAAAAAGAACTTTCTCCGTAGCCATGTTGGCAAATAAAGGTTCTTCCAAACCTAAACATAATACAAATAATCAAACCTAATACGACCCGTCAGTCGTCCCTCTTATCTCAAACTTTCCGAAGTACCCGGAGAAGGGTACCTCGTGCTGTTAACCGACCCCTCTTAGTCATATGGAAACCGAAGCGAAAGACACTGCAAGATACTCCAGAAGACAATAACCATCCGAAGCATACTTCGTACATTCCCCAGAAAGACCCTTCGCACCTCGCACATCAGGTTCGTGAACCCAGAGGATAGAACTCATGAGACTGACCACTATAACCAGGTATATGCATAAAGGTGGTATATAGTTGAGATCAAAAAGATTTAAGATGTGTGCTTCCTCCCTAATCCCTGTTCCTCGTTAGGTTGTGGGTTAGGGGTGGAGTCGCACAACTGAACATCCTGCCAACCTCAATTATATACGGCCTGCATACACCAAGTATTAGTAGTTAAGCCAAGTATGAGCTCTACCACGAACCTCATAGTAAAACCCTTCATCCTATTCCATAAAATAGGAGCTGGAGTCAAGAGAACCACTGCGGGTTGAGCTACAATAATGACACAAATCCGAAATTTGTTGTCATACCGGTTAAGCTCACATGATAACTAACACCCTCAGTTAGTGAATCGATTAAAGTTCCGAGTAATGGAACCCTATACTCACTAGATTTGACCTAGACTAAGAAAACTTAGAACCTTCAGAAGAGTAGTTGCAGTAGATGCTCGCACTACTCAGGCACTTTGTCCACCTATTACCGACGAGTAGTGCCTAGGATCCTCCGTCCTCTCTCATGGAGGAAGTCATCGACGCCTTGTAGACGATAGACTGCATTCTCCGAAGTAAACACTAGAATGTCGAGAACCATAAGATAACCTCCACAGCCAACAATACTTGATCGAGTGCGAAAGTAGTTGCGTTAAGCCTCATGACCCAGATCCCGAAGAGATTTTAGACTTGACACCAGCCTTGGTGTTAGTCGAGGGGTTATGCAGGAGCATGCGCTTTCCGCACTAGAATAAACCAAAGTCTTAGAGATTTATTGGACTATTAGGTGTTCCACAAATACTATCTCACGCAGAGATAGTAGGACCATCTCCTGAGATAGTCCAACACTCGTCTGGTGAAACCCTATCTCCCTGACCCCGAGGGTTTCCGTTAGAAATATCTCAAGATTCATTGTGTAGGTTCATTTTGCACGAGCTTGAGATAGACACTCTACAGCAAACAGAAAACTGTAGTCACACAACCCATTCGATGACCTAGAAAGCCTCTAAAAGCCAATTGACAGGAAAACGCGAAACCAAGGACAACTTGAGCTTCCTAAGAACCAACCTGAAGGACTACACTACCAGTATGGGAGAGAACATTAGGAACTTCGGGATAGCGGTCATGCCAGTGATGATCTTTCCATAGAAGTACACTATGTTCTAAGTACTGAAAAGCTCTACCCCTCCGAGAGCTTAGGACCATCTGAGAATCCTCACAGAGATTTGGTCCAACCCTCGTCAGACCACTACTACTTCCGAATATTCCACAAGTTTCACACCCGATCGATCCACTCCTTAGACTTGATATGTGCTTACCCGACGTCACTCTTCGTATCCCACTCATCCAGATAGAAACCAGTGAGAACCCTAACCTCGTAGATACACTAGTCGGAACCAACTAACTACACGAGACGGAATCCGCATCCCGTAGGTGAAGGTTTGTTGAAATGACAAACACAGACCAGAGTTCACTTGGGAATGCGAGGACAAACTGAATAGGAACTACCCTCCTGCCTCTATCATTCATACCTACTCCCTTGCCTAGACCTGAATTTCGGGACAAAATTCCCTCTAACGGGGGGATGATGTGACAACCCAAAGTTTATTCCGTTACATTACCCCGTTTCCGTTAACAGAATATTCCACTGTATAAAAGTTCCGTTAATAAGAGGTTGTCAAATAAATAAATGTTTATTTATTTATGTTTTATGTCGTTATAGTCGTAATAAAGTAAATAAAAACACTTAAATTACATTTTCGTAGTAATTTGGAAAAAGTTAAATTTCATTGCGACCACTAAATCGGGTGCGACCAAAATCCCCGTATAACGACAGTATCGGGTAGATTTCCACTGAACTCCAACTCCAACCCATATATAAGGGGGAATGGACTTCATTACACCCCTTTTCACTCTCTCTCTCTCTCTATACTCTCTCTCATAAAGCTCGTTTTCGACTCAAAACCGTGAATTTCCGCTTCCAAAACGTAAGTCTCTTTACCCTAAACTATTCTAAACATCATGGCTTGTGATTATAGCTCAAAATTCGACCATATAAGCTGACAAAGAGGAGTTTACGGCCCAAGATCACTCTAGGGCCGTAAACCCCTAAAAAGAGGCCAAAATGACCCAAATTTGTCCCTTGAAGCTTAGAAACCAATTGGGAATTTAGCCTAGGGATGTTTGAACCATAAAACAATCAATTTTTGGGACTTAAAAGAGGGTTTATGGCCCAAGCACATGCTTAGGCCGTAAACACCCTCTAAACTTGTTAAAACAAGTTCCAAACACTCCCAAACCACCCTTAGGCTTAAGACATAAAATAGGGACTTAATATTTCGGGTTTGGAACAATTAAACACTAAGAAATGAGGGGTAAAAAGGAGTTTACGGCCCAAGCACATTCTTAGGCCGTAACCACCCCCAAACCATGTCAAATGATAGGTTATGTCCCCTAACTGGCCTTATACCTTCACTAGAAAATGCTAGGGTTGAAACAAGGGCTTAAAATCAAAGTTTAAAGGGGTGCATGAGAGTTCAAGGCCAAGCCAAGAGCTTACGGCCGTAAATTCCCAAGGAGTGGTCATTTGGACCATAAACTCCAAGGGAGTGCACTTTTGGAACACCAAACACCCTATAGCCTTGAATAATTACTAGGATTGAAATAAGGGCCTTAAACTTCCATAAAATCAAGAGGGTAGGAGTTCACGTCCGTGAACTCCCATAGGGGTGGTTCATGGGCCGTAAACTCCCATATGGTCCCTTTAAACCCCTTAAATCCACTCATACAATTTAGATTTGGACCTAGAAAAATTCCACGATCAAGATAGAGCCTTTAAACATCCTAGAACACCCTCACCATCAGTTTACGGCCGTAAACTCATGGAGAGTTGTCCCAGGGCCATAAACTAAGTGTATAGAGTTTACTCTTAAAGAGTAAACTCCATTCCTAAGCCATTCACACCCTTAAATGTTACCCGGGACACCCCAAACACTTAACCAAAGTGTTTTTCACTCCTTAGAGTCCATATACTTGTTTAATTAGTATTAAATGTACTAATTATATGTGAACATATGTTATCATATGTTAAATAGGTCACTAAGTGTGTCCAAGTCTTTACTTGACACCGAGCACCCAACCGACACCTTCGTCGGATCCACTTACACCAGGTGAGTTCATACCCCTGAATGAACCATTTAAATGTTTTACATGTTTTATAGGGGCGAATACAAGTTAAACATGCCAGTTATCATATCAATCACATGTGATTGATAACCAGCATGCACAAGGATTTACCACACTGTAAACTGTTTTACCGAGTATGATACTATAAATGGTTTTCTAAAATGTTTTCACTTGTTCAAAATCTTACTTATACTGTTATATCAAAGTTCATTTTAAACTGATTTATGAAAGGTTTCCAAAGGATTTCCAAAGGTTTTCAAACTTATTTTACCAAAGAACACCAAGTTGTGATTTTCTCAAGTATAAAGGTTTTCTTCCGTGTTTTGATACTCCCTCTTAGTTTAAACTCCTACTTGATAACGCTTTCCCTTCGTGATGCGTTTATACTTGTTATTGCCTCTATTTCGCTTATTCTTGTAGTCGCTTATTCCTATTAGACACTCTTACTTCACTTGTTGTCGCTTCCACTTTGTGATACACTTATATTTGGTACACTTATACTTCATGATTCGGTTATTCCACACTGTACGCTTATACATCACGATTGGCTATTCCACACTGTACGCTTATAATTCATGATTCGGTTATTCCACACTATTCACTTATACTTCACGATTCGGTTATTCCACATGGTACGCTTATACTTCACGATTCGGTTATTCCACACTGCTCACTTATACTTCACGATTCGGTTATTCCACACTGTTCACTTATACTTCACATCATGATTCGGTTATTACACATGATTCTCTTATACCTCATGATTTGGTTATACTTCACGATATGTTTCCACTTGTTACACACTCAAACGTAGTTAGATGTATGCCTGTGCTTGTATAGATGCATATAAATAATGGTTGAAGGACTTAGGAAGGTTTGTCCACCCTATTTCCTTTTCTTCGTTGAAATGTGGTCTGGTGGGATCGGATGTCCGTCCAAAGGTCGTTTGATTCATTAGTTATATATTATGTATACGAGCATAGCCATATAGGTTTACTCTAGTCAGTTCAGTTATGAGTCTCTACCTCTAGTTCAACACTTATATTGGAAACCCACTACCCACTATTTAGGATGCATCTTCGGGACACGGCCTTCTCCGTCGTCTAGTTGGTAACCAGAGTCTCCTGTAGGGAGAGCGGACAATGTGTGTATAGATCTATATGGAATTGACACCCCCGCACCTTGACTGCTAGCTACAGTGCACGGCCTACCAAGCCAAGGGGTGACAAATGTCACATTTTATAGACGCTTGCAGGGCGTCAGGTACTCTAGTGTCGGTTAGTATGGTTACGAGTATCCCAGGTTACCTTATAATTCATGGCCTTAAGGTAACGATATTTCACACTGTATTTTACACTGTACTTTACACTGAATGCTGAAAACCCACTCTCAGAGTCACACTGTTTTTAGACCTTGCTAGCTGTATCTTTCATTTGATACTGTCTTGGGTCTGTATTCCTTGTTTTAGACCTTGCTAGCTATATCTTTCATTTGATACTGTCTGGGGTCTGTATTCCTTGTTTTAGATCTTGCTAGCTGTATCTTTCATTTGATACTGTCTGGGGTATGTAGTCTCTGTTTTTAGACCTTGCTAGCCGTACCTTTCATTTGGTACCGTCTGGGGTCTGTGTCTCTCTTTGTTAGACTGAGCCAGGCATGTTATTTGCTCGATACTCTCCTAGAGTCTATGATTCCTTTGCCTTAGTCAGCAGTCTTCACTGCTGAGGCATATGTTATTTCCCTGATTTCTCTTGCTTTCTTTAATAATCAATTTCTGTATTTTGATAATGATAGCGATTAAGGGAAAACTACTTTTTACCACATAACTCCGTCCAGTCTTGGTAGAAGACTGCGTTTATTAAAAAAAATATAGGATTTTCTAGAAAAGACACTAATGTAATGGATACTCTAAAACTACCACTTCTATTAAAGTTATTTGGATAAAATGACACTAAATACTTATGAACTCACCAGCATTTGTAAAAATGTTGATAATCGCTTTTCAAATAACTTGTATTCTCAAGTCAGCATTAGACAGGTACATCCCCGGAGCTGTTGATGAAGATAGCTTAGTACCATGCTATACTTATAATATTTACTTGTATTACTTTGATGTATGGTAATGTAAACCATGTAAAATTATTACTATTAATGCAATGTTTTGTTGTACTTTGATTACTATAATGCATGTGTTGTGATACTTGACATGACGTCATCCACCCCAGAACGTTTCCGCCGTTCCGGTTTTGGGGTGTGACATTCATCCACGTGATGACCTATGGCTGAAAGTTGATCACACAAACTTTTAAATTTGTCACCAAATTCAGAAACAATAGTAGAACCCTTTTGAAGGAGTCGAAGATTGTCTTTTAAGACATGAATGCATTCCTGAGAATCTTGTTGATAGGCGTGTTGAAGAGAATTCCATACCTGTTGAGTGGTGGTGAGGCCGAGTGTCTCAGCCATAACAACTTCAGTTAAAGATGCTTGAATAATTAGAAAAGCCTTCTGATCTGCTTCAAGCCAAGAAGAGTATTCGGTATTGGGAGCAGAGACACCATTAGCATCAGGGGCTAAAATTTTAGAGGGTGCAACGATTGTGTCATCTATATGGCCCGATAACTTTTGATAGGCGAGCAGAGTGAGCAATTGACTGTGCCAGAGTAGATAATTAGTAGGGGAGAGTTTAACAGAAATCATATGATGGGTTGTGTTTAGGGAAAGAGAAGAATCGGAGGATGAGGAACCACCAACCATGATGAGAAGATAAGAGGGGAAAAACTAGTCTAATACCATATACGTAATTAATATTCAACGTAAATGATTCTGTGTATTTCATTACTATATATAATACATAAGGAATTCAATTTAATAACAAAGTATACACGTTTAAATGAGAAGAGATAAATCTTATCTATAATTGAGGTTTATCTCTAATAATAATAACATCTTATTTATGCTAAATACACACATACTTTCACATATATAGATAATAACAAACTACTTATACCAAATATACATATTTCACATTCATATTCCACATATACACCAAACACATATACATTGACATATATACACCAAATTTACATTGATTCACATACATATATCAAATATATGCCAATTTTCACATAATTTATACAAATAAACATAGCTTGCGATTAAACTCAAATTTCACAATAAAATAGAAGTAATAGAACCTGTAGTGGTGGTAATTACTCAATGTCGTTGGAAAAATTGGTACTCACCGAAAAATACTCTCACCCGCCCCTTACAGTAAACCCAAATACACAAACGACCAAAAACAGTGAAATTGAAAAATAATTTGCAGTTAATCATCAAATGGAGCTAGAAATCGATGTTAAAAGAGAAATACAAAGAGATATAAGAACTTGAAGTTACCATTTTACCTGAGATGGAGCTAGTAATTTGCTTTTTTCATGATTTAAACTCGTTTAATTGAAGCCATAAACACCTTTGACCCCTAATCTCGAAATGTTGGGAGATTTCTTGTTGGAATCAACGATAAGTCACAGAAAATGGGGCAAGAACGAACCAGAGAATGGGTTTTGATCGAACACAGGAAGCAAAACTGATGAAATGCGTCGTTTTTTTTTTATCTGTGCACGCCTTTAGCGACAACTATAAAGGTTGTACCGGCGATAAATGTTAACAGCGGCGACTATCCGGAGGGAAGGGTGCCGTGTCTTTTTTTATACCACTATTAGCGGCGACTTTTTCGACCTTTAGCGGCGACAAAATGTCACCAGTATTGGTTTTGTGCGGATAAGAGGCCCGAACCGTTGGATTAGATACTCGATCAAACGGCTGAGGTCTATCAGAAGGGGATAACGCAGATTCGGGTGAAAAGCCTTTAGCAACGACACAAGCTTTTAGCGGCGACTTAACCATTTGTCGCCGCTAAAAGCTTGTGTCGCCGGTAATTGTGTTGCCGCTAAAGGCGTGGTTTCTTGTAGTGTATTCCTTATACCTATATCATTTCTATGTGTTTTATTTGATTCGTTTTACAATATGATTATATGCACTGCTAGTTTTTTGGGATTAATTTTACAATGAGTTTATTTTAATGAAGTTTTGTAATGAGAAAAACTTTTTGTATCTCACCAATATTTCTAAGTCTGACACTGCATTTTGACATATGTCTCAGATAACGGTTGTTAGAGGATGCTTTATTTTGTATTCTTGAGAGATTTGGAGTGGGTTTAAGTTCTATATACTTTAGTATTTCAGTTATGTTCTATTTTCCTTTTATTATTTTCCTTGTCTTTGATCCGATTGGTCTATACCCTATAGGGTTTGGTATGGCATATTAATTTTAAATTTTTTTTTTTTGATGTTTTGTTGTAAAAATAAGGACTTTGATTTAAAGTAAAACATTTACAAGCAATTGTAACTTAGAATTAATTCAACTCCAAGAGAAGTCTACACCTTTCTCTCGGAGAGGATGACTAAGATTGGATACACTTTTGAATCCAAGACCATCATTATCAAGGAAAGAGATAACTTTAAACCAATCCAACCAAGTTTATTTTTTAAGGCAATCTACCCCAAACAAAATTTTGATAAAATCCTTCTTAAAAGTTTATAATTATGGAAAACAATTTTAAGAGAGAGAGAGAGAGAGAGAGGAGAGGAGAGAGAGAGAGAGAGAGAGAGAGTAGTTGTACATTCAAAAGCCACTTAAAACTGATTTTATGAGAGTAAATCTCCAACTAGAAGAAAACGAGTAAGATTTCCAAACATATAACTTATTTTAAAAGTTATCCATAATTGGGAACTAATATTTAAATATAAAGACATGTTTTCTCTAATATGGAGACCAATATACAAAAAATGAAGACTAGAGGCTTCTATTCAACTTTAAGAAGGTTTCCATAATATTATTGATATTATTTGGGTTCACATTCAAACCGGCAGTTATTAGAAATATTCGATGATTGGATTGATGTTATATGTGTGTTATAACCTAGCTTTTCATACCAGGTACACCTCAAAATTTATTTTTTCTCATTTAAAATTTAAAATTTATTTTGGTGTACATTGGCGTCTGGTATACAAGAAGTTATCACAATGATCATACTGACCACAAGTAAAGGATCGAGCCGGGCGTCACAAATAATCTACCTGCAAAACAGATCATCACAAAACGTAAGCCTCATGGCTTATTGAATAACAACTATAATAACATAATCAGATAAATCATATATGATATAAATCATGTATAAAAGATCTAATGAAATCTAATACTCAGGAATAATCTAACAGTTGTGATCTATCTCTCAGTGATGATCTCTCTCTCTCTCTCTATTTGTCTCTCTCTCTCTCATCTTAATCAACATCAATCTATCAATCATTATCTATCTCAATTAGAATCTATCTCATCAATAATCAATCTCTCGATCATAACCAATCTCTTAATCAAAGATTTATCTCTCTCTCAATCAAGATATCTCAATCTATTAATAAGCTCTATTTATCAATTAAGTACCAATCTATCAAGATAAACAGTCTCTTGGTAATAATTTATATCTCAATACTCATCAATCTCTCACTCCATAATCAATCACATAGATCATAATATATATTTCACATAATGGATAATACAAATATCCAAACAACGGATGTTACCTGGAGTCAACAGACTAATTCCAGTCTTGGTTTCCATCATTTGACGCCTATCAATTCATCACATGGTAACACCTAGTCATCATATAACAAGTTTCTTAGATCCTATCTTAACTCATTACTAGGTATACTCTATGAACACTCGTCACAACAATAATAATATCTCATAATATAATCATAATAGGCTTAACCCGTATGTATGTTGTTAGCTAAATCTATCATAACACGTAATTCTCAAATATTGGGGATTACAACCCACATCAATTAAGCTCGATATCTAATAGTGAGGTTTGCTCACTAATCTCACCAATGGGTTCATAACAACACCATTTCGCGAATACCGGCATGTAACCCTTACTTGAGTCTAATATATCTCAATAAATATTACATATCAAAATCATAAATTAACGAGGTAAAAGATACCTCAACGTATCTCAGACTCGGCCCCGTATCACCAGTACAATGGTATAACATCTCTCAAAATGACACAAGACACTCGTTTTTATACCTTTGGCATCGCCACGTCATGGCTATATATGTGTCACATTGTGGTAATCAAACATAGCTCGGTTCAACCACGTGTCATACTCTCCTGCCACGTGCCTCGACTCATGCGACATCGTGGGGATCCTCTTCCACATCGAGGGGATCAATTGCCACATGTTACTCTCCAGTCGACATGTGTCTCAGTGCCTCACTCATTGCCACGTTGTGGCAAATATATCTCCTCGTCGTGGCGGTCAAAGGTTGTTCGTTGACTCGACTTCCCTTGATTTTCTCAAAATAGTAACGTAACTTTATCTCAATCTTCAAACGACCATAACTTTATTATATAGAGTCTGTTGTTGATGATATTTATATCCACATAATCCACTCAGTAGGATCTACAACTCTCCTCAACTATCCTTTTCTAAATACCACTTCTCAATTTAAAGCAACTAAAGGCTTTATGTCGCTTACTCATATCATAATAATCTATATCTCTTGAGTTAATACATGTTACGAAAAACCAGGTGGTATATGTGCCTACAGAAAATTTACCAAGGAAAAAAAACATCAATTGAAAATTGAAACTAGATACTTAAACGTCACCAATTGTTAACCATGCCTTTAGATTCGGGTTTCGAGAGGGAAATATGAAGACCTTCAACAATGAGGATGAATAGGAAAAGAGACACTATTTAAGGTCGTTCTTAATTTTGAACTCTTAAGCAGTGGAACCGTTGAATACAACTGAAGCAAAAGAAGCTTAAAAGGAACCATTATCATGTCTATTTAGTCATAAAGCCTATGTTGCCTTATAATGGACTCAAGATAATGATCGTTCAGCCCCTGTTTCACACATCAAAAATAGAGTTACAGAGAAAATGAAACAAGGTTAAAAGGGAGAGTATGTGGGGCAATTTTCTATGTTTATTCTTTGCATCAAAAACAAAAGGGAAGCAAACATTCTTATCTACTTGCTATCCTGGAAGATAGGAACTAACCACTACTCTATTGGTGTTAAACAATTGGACACCTGGCCAACATGGCCTTGATTAAATCAAACACAAAACAAAAATATAAAATGACAAAATGCACCTTGAACTTATTTCTGGATTACACTAACAATTTCCCCTTTAATCCAGAAACTAGGGTGTTCTTCATTCCCAAAAGACTTCTCATCTCTTCAAACTTCAACCTACCCAGTGGTTTTGTGAGGATATCAACTCTTTATTCATGACTGTTTACAAATTTCACCACCACATCTCTCCTCTCTACGCATTCTCTAATGAAATGAAAATGAGTCTCTATATGCTTACTCCTTCCGTGGAAGACTGGGTGTTTCACCAGCTCTAAGGTTGACTTGTTATCAATGAAGATCATAACAGGGGCCACTTGTTTTCCTTTTATTTCACCTACAAGACGAAAAATCCACACTCATTGACTGGTTGCCATAGTTGCAGCCATGAACTCCACCTCACATGAGGAAAGAGCAACACATCGTTGCTTCTATGAGGCCCAAGTCACTAGGTTCCCGCTCAAGTAATATGCCATTCCACCTGTATCGTGTCTATCATCTTTATCTCTTGCATGATTACTATCTAATTAACTTGTCTTCTCTAACACTTCTTGTATAAACCAAACCAAAGTCTAAGGTACCTTTAATGTACCTTATAATTTTCTTGACAGCTTGATGGTGTTGAGTTGTAGGTCTCTCCAAGAATCGACCGACTATCCCCACTGCATATGAGATGTCACGTCGTGTGTAACATAGGTACCTTAACCCACCAACAATGCTTATGTATTCAATAGCATTTACCGTTACACCCTGTTCATCTTTGGTCGGCTCCAAATTGTGTTCCATGGGGTATTGAGATGAGTTAATATTTGTCATACATGTCTTTGCCAAGATGTTCTTTGCATATGCAGTTTGCTTCAAAACTAGGCCATCACTTTGTTGAGTTATTTCAATACCCAAATAATACGATAATGCCCCCAGGTGACTCATCTCAAATTCATAACTCATTTGTTCTTTGAAGCTCTTTACATCAGCTGCACACCCACTAGTGACAATGAGGTCATCTACATAGACCCCTATAATCAAGGTTTTACCATTCTTCTTCCTCGTATACACATCATACTCATGAAGACATCTCTTAGGCCCAAGTTGTTTCAAGTGCTAGTCTAGTTGTGCATTCCACGCACGAGGGGCTTGACGGAGCCCATAGAGTGCCTTCGAAAGTTTGTACACCAGACCTGGTTTGTCTTTGTTTACAAATCCTTTTGGCTGTGACACGTACACCTCCTCTTCCAGGTTACCATTCAAGAATGCCGACTTTACATCCAAATGGTGAACGAGCCAACCATTTTTACCTGCAAGTGCGAGGATGATGTGTACTGTTTCCATTTGATCCACAGAAGCAAAGACTTCTTCAAAATCTATTCCAGGCTTTTGTACATACCCTTTCACCACTAGCCTGGCCTTGTGTTTTAATATTCTTCCATCCAAACCTCTTTTTACTTTGAAGACCCATTTAATTCCAATGGGTTTCCATTCTTTGGGCAGTTCAACCACTCTCCATGTTTGGTTCTTCTCTATGCCATCCAATTCACTCCTCATTGCTTTAATCCAATCTCTATTCTTTCTTGCTTCAACATACGATGTGGGTTCGTCTGAATCTTGTATAAAGAGTAGTTTTTCACACTCTTCATATATATTTGTTAGTAGGCGGTATCTTTTAGGAGCACCACCACCTGTTGAACTATATGTGGTGGTGTTTGATCTGACCGAGCTAGTTGGCGTTATTGGCTTATGTGTTTGACTAGATGGACTGGTTTGATGCTCTTGTTGTGGTGAAGAGTAACCGGTTTCTTCCTCCTCTTCATAAACAAATTGATGCTCCTGTGATGTTGTAAAATTTGGCCCACTAATTACACCATCACCTTCATATTTTGTATCATAACCTTCAAGTACAAACGTTCCACCTATGTCCGCTTCAAACTTAGTACTGTTCTCTCAATTCCACACTCATTCTTCATCAAACTCTAAATCACGACTAACATGATTTTTTCTTGTATCCGGATCTAACAACCTGTATGCTTTGCTACCCAACTCAGTTCCAAGGTACACCAATGTCTTGCTCCGGTCTTCTAACTTTTTAAGGTGACTTTTTGCTATCTTCATGTGGGCAACACATCTAAATATTCTCAGGTGTTGGATATTTGGTTTTCTTCTAGATCAGGCCTCGTAAGGAGTTCTTGTGTTCAATGCTTTTGTTGTCAACTGATTCAACATATAGACAGCATGTCTCACCGCTTCACCCCACAAGCTATTTGGCATCTTCATCCCCTTTAGAATGCTCCTTCCCATCTCTAATACGGTTCAGTTATGCCTCTCCACTACACCGTTTTTTTGTGGCAAGAACGGTGCAGTGAAGTGCCTTTGCAACCCTGTTTGCTCACAGTAACTAGTGAACTGTCTTGACATGAATTCACCTCCTCGGTCCGTTCTGAAAGTCTTCATCTTCTTTCCTGTTTCATTTTCTACCAATGTTCGAAACCTTTTGAAAGTCTCAAACGTCTCATCTTTTGTTCTCAATGTGTACACCCACATTACACGAGTGGAATCATCTACCAACAAGAAAAAGTACTTGTTCCCAGAGGGTATTGGAGGTGAAATAGGTCCACAGAGGTCACCATGCACGAGCTCTAGTTTCTCTTTAGCCCTGTAAAGTGATTGATATGGGTAGGGTTTATTCGATTGCTTAGCCACTAGGCACCCTTCACATAGTCGTCTAGGAGTATCAAGTTTTGGGAGACCATAAGCAAGTTCTTTGTCTGACATTAGTTTCAATGCTCTGAAATTCACATGGCCTAGGCGCATATGCCACAACCATGTTGGTTCATCAACCTTTCCAAGTAAACACTTGCCTTTTACTTCATTCAGACCTATCTTGTAAATTCTATTCGGGGAGTGTTCTACCTTCATCAAGAGACTTCCTGCACAGTCATGAACCCACAAGAAAGAGCCAAGAATCATAGTTTGATATCCATCTTCTTCTAGTTGACCCAAGCTTATGATATTACTATATCAGTTTGGTATGTTAATATACTTCCTTTAGCACCCATACCTCTCCAATTTTGCATTGAAAAACAATAAATCCTCGACCCTCTATACGAACTTTTGACCCATCTCCAAATTCCGTAAATCCTTAGACTGATTGATTCAGCATATGAAACTTATCCTTCTGTCCAGTCATATGGTTACTCGCTCCGTTGTCGAGGTACCACATATTTGAAAGGGTAGGTGGCTTGCTTGGCTTTTTTAGTGTTGGGACTAGGTTCTTCTCGTTGAGAAACACCTCTTCAATGACTTCTTATGGTTTGTGACTAGCAAGTTGTAGTGCATGTTCATTATCTTGGTGTTCTAGAGTCAAATTTGCCTCCTGGTTACGTTCTCGCCGATGATTTTTGCATTCAAAAGCATAGTGCCCCATATCTTGACAGTTATAACACTGTATAGTACTTTTGTCTCGGTTGTTTGAGTTTCCACGACCTCTTTGAATTCCTTCTCTTTGATGATAACCTCCTCCTCTACCTCGTCCGCGATTGATTTGGCCTCCACCTCTACCCCTACCTCTTCCTCGACCACATGAGCTGTTTGGGCTTCCCCGGTACGGTTTTTTTGATGACTTCTGTTCTTCTTCACTTTGTTTCTTACTTCTCTCAACCTATTCTTGGTTTGTAAGTAATAGCTTCATGTTCTCTATTTCAGCATGCCCACGAATTCTTTATTCATACGTTTTTAATCTGCCAATCAATTTTTCTACTCTCATCTTGTTTATGTCTCCAAATTGCTCTATGGTCGCATCTATCTGCACGAACTTTCCAGGAATAACTTGTAATATTTTCTTTACAAAATAGGGTTCCTCTACTAAATCACCCAATGCACGTATGTTGCTTACAAGGTTTTTCACCTTCATGACGAAATCATCTACATGCTCTGTTTCCTTCATGTCGAGAGCTTCAAATTCGGCCTTGAGAGTCTGGACTTTTGCATTCTTAACGAGGTCTGCCCCCCATATACATGACTTTGAGCTATTCCTACGCCTCCTTTGCAGTTTGTTTCTCTGCAATCGACAACAACAGTTCTTCAGGTATACCTTGGGAAATGGCTACCAGAGCCATCTTATCTTTCTTTACTTCAACAATGGTGTTTGCTGTTCTGGGCTCAACAACATCCCAGACCCCTTGTGCTTGCATAAACACTTTCATCTTTATTGCCCAAACCGCATAGTTGCTTCTCGTCAACATGGGGTAGTGTAACGTTACCTAACTCATGGTTTCTCTCACTCATTTATGTTGGTTCGAGGTGTATACTTTGGCATGCACTATATTGTCTGCTCTGGGCTTCGATACCAGATGATGGTTTAGCCCCTGTTTCACACAGCAAAAACAGAGGTATAGAGAAAATTAAAAGGGAGAGCAAATTTATGTGTTTATTCTTCGCATAAAAAACAAAAGGGAAGCAAACATTCTTATCTACTTGCTATCCTGGAAGATAGGAACTAACCACTACTCTATTGGTGCTAAACAATTGGACACCTCACCAACATGGCCTTGATTAAATCAAACACAAAACAAAAATATAAAATGACAAAATGCACCTTGAACTTATTTCTGGATTACACTAACAGATAATTCCATTTTAAGGGGAAGAGTTAAAGCTTTTTCAAAGTCAAATTTGAATTACCTAAGATATTTTTTCTATAAATTTAGCCCACAATACCACATTTTTCATAATGAGTAACAACCAATCAAACTAGTGGGTCTATTGTATTGTATCATGTGGGGAAACATGCTTGAGCCTTTAATAACTTTAGCACACATGAAAACGTTGTTGCCAAAAAAATAGTGAAGTATTCAGGCCATCCAAGCGTAGAGATTACACTAGCGTATTATTATACTTATTACCAAACCGCCACTTTAATTTTCTCTACAAAATCCATGGATCTGCCAAAATTAATATTAGTGGGACGCGAGGAATTTAGTAATAATCACTTACAAACCAATAAGTTGAAGTACATGAATAAACTAACATCATAAAGAACAAACCTAAAAACCCTGAGCAATAACCAACCATAAAATCTTGACCAATCTCATTAGCACACAAACACCACTGAAAAGGTAGTTTCCTGTTAACAGCAATCAACACCAGAAAAAGATTCTTCCTTAACTAAAAGGTTAAATGTGAAATCAGCAAAACTGCAAATTAACTTCTAAACATTACAGATTATATTAATGAAAAAGAAATAATTACTACTAAAATGAAATGCTTGTCTCCCTTTAATTTGAAGGGCCACCTTTTAGTAATACATTAATAAAATAACTATTTATCGTTGAAAACTTTAATAATTAAATCGATCACGTCCTATTAACCATTTGACATTTTGACCGAGAGAGAGAGAGAGAGAGAGAGAGAGAGAGAGAGAGAGAGAGAGAGAGAGAGAGAGAAGAGAGAGAGAGAGAGAGAGAGAGAGAGAGAGAGAGAGAGAGAGAAGAGAGAGAGAGAGAGAGAGAGAGAGAGAGAGAGAGAGAGAGAGAGATTTCCGGGGCTAGGCCGCACGACCCAGGTCCCTATCACATATATATATCCACTACCCGCACAACGAGCTCGTCTCTCTCTCTCTCTCTCTCTAGGGTTTCTGTTCGTGCTTTTTTTAGGCGTATATCTTCTTCCTCGTTTCCTTGTTTCTCGTACGTAGGGATTTCTGCGTGAGTTCTGGCTATATAACAGGCTGAGCAGATTTAGAAGCGAATCTTTGTTCTCTTTTCTTCAAGATTCTCTTGTTTTTCACTCTTTATTTTCTTGTTTTTCTTTCCGATTTACAGCGACAGGAGGTACTTCTTTGTGGGCTTCCAAAAGCACTTACATCATCTATCTACTTTTTCAGTCAAAGAATTTTATTGGGTTTTCCATCTTACAAATTCTTTTCTTGAAATGATGATTTTAGCGCTTCTCCTTTATATCCAAATATAGAAAAGATTTCCATTTGGTTCCCCCTCTCCAACTGTTTGCACCTTCTCTGACAACTCAAAAATCCTTTCTTTCAATGGCTCCATCAAGAAAAAGTGCAAGAAAACCAAGAAGAATCGTAAAGAAGAAGCTGATATCTACGGCTGCTGAAACGAAAGTAGACAGTACTTCATCTTCTCCGGTTAAATCATGTTCTGATAATTCAGCGTTGAAGAAGATGGATGAGATTAGCAGTATCGGATGTACAACCCCTAAAGCACAGAAGTACCAGATACCAGAGATTTCAACATGCCCACCGGCTCCTAAGAAGCGAAGGCTTGTTTCGAGTTGTACATTGAGGAGAACTCCCATATCTTTCTTTGATCCTCCAGATATAGAGCTCTTCTTTGCTTCTCACTTGGCATCAATTTATAAACATGTTCATACCCATGTAAGATGATCACCACCCTCTAGAGTCTAGCAAATTACTTTAGTTTTCCTTCATTAGTAATGGCTAGCCGGAGTTATAAATTAGAGGTTTGGCTTTTCTTTTTTAATGTTATTTTGAATCTCTTTAATGATAGAGAAAGAGAAAGAGATATATGTTTGTAGCGTGTGAAAATTTGGGAAACCGTGTGTGGTTTCTATTAGAACGAGCATTCAACTTTTTTTAAGTTGTGTTCTTGATCAGTTTGTGTGGTAGGGTATTGATCATTATGAAGTTAAGCTACCTAATTGTATTGCTAACTTTTTAAAGTTTGAGCATGAGTGCAAAATATGGTTGGATTATATATATTAGAGAAGTATGGTTTCTTTTTCTTTTTAAATTCTTGTTCATCTTAACATCTATATAAAATTTTCGGTTCATTTTGGTTCAATATAGAGCTAGCTAGCATAAATACTCACACAAGAGATATGTATCCTGCAAGATGATCAATATGTTTTAGATAATAAAATTTGCTCGATCTCACACATATGGCGTTATTCTTTGCTGGATTTACTGAACCTTTTCACGAGGAAGCTTTTTAATTTATATATATTCGTTGTGTGAGATACTATAGATAAGGTATTTTCTAATCCTTTAGACTTATCTTGATGCATGTGTATGTATATATATTACGTATATACATATACTTTCTTTGTGGTGTATGGTTCATGTGATCCAATAGAGGGAACTTTTGCCGATAAAACATTATTTATTACACAAGATACCTAAAGCTAATAATAATTAAACTTATCTTAATATCTGTATGTGCGTGTACATTATATATGTACACGTATGTATGTATATATAATACATAGGTGTGATTTTCTTTATGAAAGGAACACCATACAGCCAAGAGTGCTAGGAAGTAATGGTCCCTTCACAAAACTTTTGAGGCTTTAATCAATACACTGGAAAAGAATGGTATAAAAGGGGTTTTCTTATATTAAAAGGTTTCTGTGTAGTTCTTGTGTCATCTTTAATGAACTGCAAAGGGCGACTGGGTGCAGGTAATAAGTAAATGAATGAGGGAGAGAGGAGGGTAAAAGAGTAAATTTGTTTAAGAGAATAAACAAAGGGTCGAGACAATGGACTTAATTGGAATGTTGTTGTTTTCAATAGGAGGTGAGATCATGGTGTCAGATTGATGGTATCTGTTTGTCTATGTTTAGGCCAGCATCAGCAATGGAATCCAAGAAGAGGCTTTGTGTTCCCACCATTATTATTATTATTATTATTATTATTATTATTATTTTCATCTTAATTAACACCGTTTCAAATTTGTAGTTTATTTGTGTTTTTTTTACCTTATCTATTTTAAAAAGTTGTTTTCATTTTTAATTTTTTCATCAAAATACAGGATATAAAAATTAAAATATTATATGTTTAAAGTTAGAAGGATAACACTTTTACCATTTTGCGGTATCATTTCTTTTAAGTGTGATCTGATTATTTTTGTTTTAACATCTAATTTTTAGTATTTTATAGAGATCGATAATATTCATAGCATTTTTTTTTCAAATTAAATAAATTATACGATTTTTTTTTTAAATTTAAATAAACTATAATTTTTGAATTTATGATTTTCTTTTTCAATTTTGCAATAATTATATGATTTTTTTTTCCAATTTAATTAGATTGGTCATTTATGATTTTATTGCAATGTCGTCTAGTGTTTGTGATGTTGGATATTTTTAGAATTAAAGGATTATGGTTGTGTGTCTATATATATATATATATAAAGAGAGAGAGAGAGAGATAGGTTCAAATGTTTTTAACAAGTATTGTGTGCCTAAATGCACCAATAAGAATTCAGGAAATAATTAAATCACTAATAAATAATAAAAGGGTATAAGAGTAATCTACACTCTAATTAATTATGGTAAAAGAAAGCAAAATCAATCAATATCCCACTAAATTAGGTTATCAGTTTCATATAACACCACCGCCGATTCCCACTACTTCATTAAAAATCATCGTTCTCTCTTCACTGACCCAAAAACCTTGATCCCCTCCTAAATCAGTTTCGACACCACCAGAGCAGTAGCACCACCCCACAACACCTTAGAACCAGCAACTTTATGGATTGGAGAAGAGAACGGGTGAAGCTAGGCCCTTTTGTCGGCGATGGCGCCGACTACCGACGGTACATCAAACAGAGACGTTCGCCAGGGACACGATGATCTCTCAGGTATGCTGATTTTAATTTCCAAGGCTTTTGTATTTCATCGATTTTGAAATTAAGTAACAATGATTTTTATCCGATCTTGTTATATGATATTGATGGATTTATGATGAATGAAACAACAAGAAGTAGTGAATAACTTGGAAGATGCACATGAACAAATTGACACTGCAATTTCAATTGCGTTGAAAGAAATCAAACCAGTGTACATCAGTATAAGTTGTAATCTGCCTAGTATTCCTCATTTTCATCCATCAATGTAAGTCTTATGAGTTATGATCCATTACCATATTTGCAATTTTTGTTTACAAACAACATTCTGTCATGGCCTCCATGTGTTCAATAAAATGCCTCAATGAAAAAATAGTTAAAAATCTTTAATGTTTTTACTTCACTTTGTTCCTTATTCTTTTCAGAACTATATAACTCAATTTAGATTGGGTTGGATGCCATTTTCATAACAATAGGTTGATGCTAGTTCCTTATTATGTAAGAATTTGCAGTTAAATACATTGAGCATATCGAGAAGAAACACAGGAACCCGAAGAATGTTAGTTCCTTATTCTGTCAGAATAGGTTGATGCTAGTTCCTTATTTTGTTTGTTGGGTATATTCTTGATAATACAAATTCTTAAAGAATATTCTTGCATAATAGTTTATTTTGTCATAATATTATTGTTGTATTCTGATAGAATTGTAGTTAATTATTTGTATGTTTAATGTGCAGGTTTTACAAGTGTATCACTACAAATTACTTGGCAATGAATTTATGGTAGAAATGGCTTCAAGAATGGCTTGAAGACCTGATGGGAAAGGGTTGAAGAATGAATTAAAGAATGATCACACTAATTGTTTAAGAATGTTGTTATTTTTTAAGAATTATACTTGTTATTCGTTTAGAATGTTTGTTATTATTCAATGAATCACAATCATACAATGTAATTTTTTGATATATTATTAGTTCAAGAATCAATTTTGTGTAGTCTTTCAATATGTATTTACTAGTTTATGGTTCACATTCTGTCATTCTGACAGAATAAAATCGAAAAATATATTTACTACTTTATGGTTGACATTCTATCATTCTGACAGAATAAAATCGGATTTTTAAATTTAAATTAATCTAAAATATTCAAATTTTTAAAAAATAAAGAAATTAATCATCCCTAAAAATCCGAAATTTTCCTTTTTTAATATAGGTTAATTGACTAAAATGCCCTTATGTTGAAATTTGTGTGATTATATGGTACATGTTATCATATTCTACTATCATAGACCCTCAGATCATGACATTTGATTATATTCCATCTGATGGTCTAGATCTGTGCATTCTGGCACACAGTAGTTAGTAAAAACAAAATAACCTAACCCTATATATATATATATATATATATATATATATATATATATATATATATAGAGAGAGAGAGAGAGAGAGAGAAAGAGAAAGAGAGAGGTTCAAGTATTCAAATTAATTATTGTGTGGTTGTAGGATTTAATATCAGTCAATCATTCTTAAATGGTATTAGTGTAATATTACCATATAATTAATATTATCTAGATTAAATTAAAATGTTAATGATTTTAATCATATTCCTAAATATCAGGCTAGTAATTATGGATCATCAACGATAATATACATATATATATATATATATATATATATATATATATATATACACACACACACATTATATTCGTTTTCTTTTATTACAAAGTATTTATTCATCATTTTCATATCATATTTCTTCTTTGATATTTCGTTGAGGTATTTTTTTTCTTCACCTTTTTCATATATATATATATATATATATATATATATATATATACACACACACACACACATTATATTCGTTTTCTTCTATTACAAAGTATTTATTCATCGTTTTCATATCATATTTCTTCTTTGATATTTCGTTGAGGTATTTTTTTTCACCTTTTTCATATATTATTTCTTTATTTATTTTTCGTTTCTAGGTTCTTGTTGATGAAATTCATTATTTTAATTATACTTGTTTTGATTTTCAGAACAAAGAGAATGTTGATAACAATAACAATGACTTTTCTGTTAATAATGGACGAAATGTCAAGGAATCCAAAGTGAATCAAGATTTGAAGAAAAAAAGAAGATGTGGTATTTGTTTTGATGTTGGTCATGATAGGAGGAACTGTCCTCATGCATTAGTCAAGAGAGAGTAGAAGTTCAATTCGTCAAGAGAGAATAGAAGTTCAACAATGTTTTCATTTTAAGCGTAAAAGCTTTTATAGAGTTTTATTTCAATATAATAATGATATGGATTTATGGATTTTAGGGGTTTTCCTTGTAAATTATGTTTTCATTCAATAAATATTAATAATATATGATGTTTTGATATATGTTATTGTTTATTCATTAGCATATTCATTATTTATTTTTATAATCAATTTTTATGTTTTGATTTAATTGGATACAATTTGTTATTGATCATGATTTTTTTTTTTGTTTTAGATGTATTTTGTTTTTCTATTCGCATAACATAATTGTGCCTAATTGTGTTATAAGTATTGGTTATGCAAAGATTCTTTTAGAACTGTTCTTATTAAAATTTGTAGAATTCTATTGTGTATTACAATATCCAGAACAAACAAATACACAATTTAATAAATTATTAAAATAAACAAACTTTTATGTTTATATGCAAACTCATCCTTGAAAGATATCATTTAATGTTATTCTTGTTTCACATATTCTGACAGAACAAGAGAGTTGTATCTTCATTGTATTCTGCGTTTGTGCCATAATTAATCAGTAATCATATGTAAATTCATTCGAAATAATTTTTTTATTAAAATTTGTTGAATAAATTATTGAAAAGTCTTATCTATGGAAGATGATCTTTTGTAAAGTCTTATCTATGGAAATTATTATCTTTAGAATATGAATTTGTCAAATAATAAAAATATCATGATCAATAATAGGATTTGGTGTTGACTCTTATCTTTATAATGATTCTAAAAAATAAAAAATTATAATAAATCATTAATAACAACGACTGCAGATATCACGCCTTTTTATTTACGTATCAATCATATGGTTTCCTCTTTTTTAATATACAGTTAATTGGCTCAAAGTTTAGAAGATTTAATTTACTTTGCTTTCTCCAATCATCGGGTGTTAAATCATGCTGTAAGTTATCTTATGGATGATACAATATCAACTGGTGACGATCATAGTCATGACCAACATGAATATGCTTTTGATTATGCAGACCATGATGAAGATTTCGAGTTGGCTGATCATGATTCTATACATAATATCAATTTTGATATAGTCGATAATAACAATCTAAATCTAGGTGATTTATCTTTATAAGTTTTTCTACTTGTTATTTTTATAACAATAATGTTGAACATCTATATTTGCATTATGTCCAAACCATAACTTACAAAGTTAAGGATCCTTTAGAACACATTCAAAATCATATCGATGTCAATTCCACCTATCATTTCGGTGAAAGTAGTAATCATAACCAAGGTGATGTATTGTAATCATTTATTTGTATTATATATATATATATATATATATATATATATATATATATATATAATTATCCATTACACTAATTCTATTAAAAAGATGCAGAAAACAAAAACAAGTTCATTGATGATGAGGCAGATGATACTATAGCCGATGATAATATTGACTTACAAAAAGGTTAGTACACTAATAACAAAATATTTTAGAAAACTAGATTATTTCGTTGCGATTGTTTACGATTTGCACATCGACGACATTCATTAGTTTCACTCTATATGTATTCTGTGGTATATAATTTAATGTTTTTTTATGCAGAACAATCACATGTTACACATGATTATGTTTCTCCTGGTGACTTGCCTTGTTGGATTCATATTGTTTCAGACCACATCAAACCTAAAATCAACTCAACAGAAGCAGCATTATCAATGTATAAAATCACCTTATTGGATTCATGTTGACTAATATGGTGCAACATTATCAATGTATACAAATTATACATCAGAAGCAAGTTTTAATGTCAGACTTGGAACAATTAGAACAACCAAATTCGACATTATCACACAACGACATTGGTTATGCAATCGGGAAGGTAAACCAAGAACCGCTAAAGTGGATACTCTAGACCCTCAACATAATAAGATTCAAAGAAGGTAAGACTCATTTAGTGTGAATGCAAAACAAAAGTTGTTTTTATTTTACTACATATGGTACTAGTAAATATATTGTTGATGATTTTGTCGAACAACATACTCATGAGTTGTTTGGTAAGGACAACATGTTTTTGTCTCGTACAAAGAGGAAACTTGATTATTATCAGGAGATGTTTATTCACAACTTGTCAAAGCAAAATATTGGTGCTTCAAGAGCACACAGATTGTATACCGGACTTCAGGGTGGGTCTAACGTTCGAGGTGGTTTGGTTTCCGATTTCAAGAACAGTACGAGAAATCTGAATTCTTACATAGGTTCTAGGGATGCAAAATTCCTTGTAGTCAATATGCTGGAAAGGAAAAAAAAGATCCCTACTTTTTCTTTCAATTTTAAAGTCGTGTAGAAAAAATTGAATGCGTTTTTTTTGGGCTGACGAGACCGCAAAGTATAACTACAATGCTTTTGGAGACATTGTATCCCTTGATGCCACATTCAACATGAATAAGTATTTTTTTTTAATTTGTAATGTTATTACAATTTTTTTATTACTTCCAATAATGGTAACTAATTTTAATTTTTTAAAAGAAATATGATATGGTTTTCGTATCGTTCACTGGGATAGATAACCATAAGAAATGTGTAACTTTTGGTGCTGGACTTTTGAGTAGAGAAGATGGTAGTTCTTATTCTTGGCTGCTTAGAGCATTCTTGAAAGCATTCAAAAAATAACCTAAACTTGTTCTTACAGATCAAGATCCATCTTTAAACAAAGCTGTAAATGAAGTTTTTCCAATGTCATCACATAGGTTTTGTATGTGGCATATTACAAAAAAATTGTCAAACAAGGTGAATTTGTTTACCAAGATACTGTTAATAGTTTTATTTTTTTAATACATATCTTTCTTTCAGAATAAAATTCTGCTAGAATAAGAACTACCAGTATTAAGACAAAATTTTTATAATGTAATTCCGATAGAATCATTAGACCATTATCCTAACAGAATACACGTGATCTTATATTCGTCTCCCTTATACAAGTTATACTGTAGCACCTGATTCTTGGTATGTGTTCTGTAATCAAATCTTCTTTATTTTTGCACTTTTGGCCTTGGACACGGCGAGTCGAAGGACTGACTCGCCGAGTAGAAGCGGGATGAGGCGCGGGATTTAAGTCGCGGACTCGGCGAGTCGAGTCCCGGACTCGGCGAGTAGCCGCTGTTTGGGCAAAAACCCTAATCCAGGGGTTTGCACCCTATTTAAACGACCTTATGCAGCCTCCTTTCCCCCTTTATGCTCCCAAACACTCCTCATAGCAAACCCTAGCCATTTTTGTGAAGATCTAAGGCTTTTTGAGTGATTCTTGTGAGTTTTGGTCCGAAGGAAGAAGAAAGAGCATAGAAGGATCAAGAGGGGACTGAAGGATTCAAGTTTGGTTTATCATTTCAGTCTTTGGAAGGTATAAATTCTGAACCTTGCTCATTCTTCTGTTAGATCCTTCTTTGGGGTGATTTAGGGCTTTTATGAGCCATTTTTAATGGCCAACCATGTTTGCAAACATGGTTGGGAGTTTGGGTTTCTGTATCATGTCATTTTATGAGCCACAAGTCAGATCTAGGTTGCTTTTTGCACCAAGGAAGGCCCCATGCAACAAAAGAACCATTCTAGAGCCTTTTAAGCTCTAATGTCCCATGCATGCACGTAAAGTTTGTAACTTTACGTGCTAGATCGAGTTTAGGGATCTGGATCTATCATTTGATTAAGTGTTGTACATCAGAAATCGAAGTTCTTAGTAAGGAATGTGATAGGCTTGGCGAGTCCATTCCTGGACTCGGCGAGTCCAAGGGTTTTGGTCCCATATCAGTGAGGGTCATAAGGACCACTTGAGTATGGAAGGGTTTTAGGAGTCCCGGGGAGTGACCCAACGTTCTGGACTAAGCAAAGTGTTATGGGAATTCATGGTACTCGGCGAGTGCATGAATGGACTCGGCGAGTCCAAGACAATCTTTATGGAACTCGGCGAGCTGTTCATCAACTCGGCGAGTCGAGGACAGAACGTGGTCATAGGATGAAGAGTAACTCGACGAGATGTTCATACAACTCGGCGAGTCAAGTCAGGACATGAGTATCAGTTGATGATGAACTCGACGAGTTGCTCATACAACTCGGCGAGTCGGATGTGGAGTCAGTTGGTGTTCATTTAGAAGGAAAACTCGTCGAGTCATCGCCTAACTCGACGAGTAGAGACGGGTATGAGGTCTGATGGAAGGATAGGGACTCGGCGAGTTGACGAGTCAACTCGGCGAGTCAGGTCAACTGGAAGTTGACTTTGACTTTGAATTTGACTTGGTCAAGGGGTAAAATGGTCATTTTACCCTAAGGGTAGATGTTAGTTTCTGACTAACTTTTTTGTGGGAATTTTAGTCGGAGGATTTCCGGAGCAGCAGTGGCAGCAGTCAGAGGATTCCCGCACAGATCAGCAGCTACGAGGTGAGTTACGTTCCAGTATGGGTGGGTCTAAGGCCACAATGCCGGCCCACCATTGAGGAGTATTTAAAAGATAATTGTCTTTGTGATAATTTATCTTGGTTTGGTATGTGTTTGGTTATGTGTTATATCTGTATGATATGTTGCATGATAATGATAGATTCCCTGATAGTGGTCCGTAGGACCAAAGGGTAGGTCAGTACCCGGATATGTCTGAATATGTGCTTATATCTATTGTATGCTAGTGGTAAGGGGTGGAATAGTCCCCAGTTACCGGCTGAAAGATACCGAAGTCGATTACCGGTTGAAAGATACCGATGACGATTACCTTTTGAAAGATACCGATGGTATTGTGTGGTATGTGGTATGATGGGGGAACTCACTAAGCTTTCTGCTTACGGTTTCAGTTTTTGGTTTCAGGTTCCTCTTCTTCTAAGGGGAAGGAGCCGGAGGCGTAGCATGGCGTCACACACACATATGATTTTTCCGCATGGTGTTTTCTGGGATTGTACTCTGATATGACATTTGTTCATGGTTGTGGGTTTCGAATATGATACTTGGTTTTGAGATGTCATGTTTATACAATACTTTCCAATGAATGTTTTATGAATTAATTAATCAAAAAATGAAATTTTTGGGCTTGAATTTTGGGATGTTACAAGTTGGTATCGGAGCCTTGGTTTGAGGGATTCAGACACGCCCTCGGGGGTGTCTGGACTCAAACTGAGGGGCTAAAAGATTTTTTGCAATAAAATGGTTTTTCTAAAAATCTAAGTGAAAGGATTTTATGAAAGACAAGGTGTGTGATGCATCCGACCGGCCGGGCTCAAGTAAGTTTTCCCCAAGATACCCATACATGTTATGTTATGCTATATGGCTTGATTCAGAATTGCATGCTAGAATAGGACTAAGGATCTAGGAAGATGCCTTGTGTGCCTGATATATGATTCTGATAATCGCATGCTAGTTAAGGCTAAGGATCTAGGAGGACGCCTTATATGCCTGTTGTATGAGCTATATGTTAGGGCTGTTTAGTTAGCAGTAGGATGGCCTGTATAGGTTATGCCTGATTTGGTTACTCGATGCACGAATGTTGCTTGCTTTGTGCTATAGGGGTTCTGGCTATTTCCAACTAACTAAGGAGCGGATATGTAACAGTACTTGCAAGCTAGTTAAGGGGAAATGGTAGAGACTCCTGCGCAGCTGATGGCTGAGAGTAGGTCGGAGAGTGCCCTAGGGAAGCCTAGGATGAGGTTAGTGGAAAGGGGTATCGGTAAAGGGACCTGGTAAAGTCGAAGCAATCCTTGACGAAAGCACGGGTAGATGTGGAAGGTAGTATGGGCTCATACTACTGAAAACAGAGGACCCGTACTCGAATCAAGGAGGGCCTAGATGAAATCGGGAACCTTGGGGAGCGTGTTAGAACTCTAGAGTATATGTATGATCCTGACGTTTATGCGTGTGTTTTCAGTATGGTGACCACACGACTTGGAGCATGAGGCTCCGGATCAGGATTAGGATTGGGCTCGGTTTCGGGATCCGAGCAGGTTGATGACAGGCTACGCGAGTTCATCGTGTCTGAGATCACGAGAGGCATCCTTGAGTCGACCCCTATCATTTTCGGTTCGATCAAGGAGGGGATTGTTGAGCTGATGGAGGATCATCTCCGATCATTCAGGAGTGATATGGCGTCTAGCCAGATGGGTACTCACACACTGTCCTTTAAGGACTTTCCGGGAAGTGGTGCGCCGGATTTCCATGGGGTGAAAGACCCCATTGCTACTAGGAGATGGATCGCAGACATTAAGTCTACGCAGCTGACGAGCTTCTGCCCTGAGGGGTCGAAGGTGCGATATGCGGCGGGATGCTTGTGAGACAGGGCTAGAGATTCGTGGGAGTCTGTTGGCGACTCATTGGGAGCCTCGGCTGTTGAGGCTATGACTTGGTCGGATTTTGTGACCAGTTTCAGGGCAGAGTTTGCGCCAGCTGTGGAGCTTCAGTGGCTGGCCAGGGAGTTTTTAGATATGAGGCATACTACGGAGACTGTAACGGAGATCACCGCCAAGTTCCGGGAGAGGGCATTGCTAGTGCCCCAATACAAGGGTGATGAGGATATGAGGAGGACCCGCTACCATGACATGCTACGAGCTGACATTCAGGAGCATGTTAGTTTTTCGGCTTGCCCTACCTTGGATTCCATGATTGCCAGGGCTAGGGAGAGGGAGATTGATCTGGGGCACGTCCAGAAGAGGAAGGCAGTGGAGGAGCTGACGACTGGGGCTTCGGGGAAGAAGCCCAAGGGATCTGATTGTAGGCCGAAAGGCCAGGCAGGACGGGACCGATGTGGGAAATGCGGTCGGTCACACGAGGGAGCTTGTCGCACTGGGCCGGGTTCGGGCTGCTATAAGTGTAGCAAGGTAGGGCATTTTGACAGGGATTGTACTGCCCCCGCTCCTACGGTACAGATGACAGACCTGATTTGCTTCCATTGCAATCAGAGGGGCCACAAAAGGGCCAATTGCCCGAGATTGACAGCAACATCAGCAGCAGTGCCAACGGCAGCACCGGTCTCAGCGACGACGCGGGTTACAAATGGCCGGAAGGTCAAGGCAGAGGTTCCAGTGGTGCGGAGCCGAGCATTTCAGCTGACAGCCGAGGAGGCACGCGCTGCACCCGATGTGGTGACGAGTATGATTCTTTCCCGCTGATCTTCCTTTTTGTTGTAATTGTGTTATTGATATGTGCTATGTTTAGGATCGTTCCATGTGAACGGCATCCCGGTTCTGGTATTGTTTGACTCGGGCGCTACCCGGTCATTTGTGTCTCTTGCGCTTAGCAAGAGATTTTCCGAGTCTTCGGGCATGTTGGATTGCCCTCTAGAGGTAGAGATTGTAGACGATCGTTCGGTGAGGGCATCGACGGTATTTCAAGATTGTGTGCTGAGGTTATTTGAGGAGCGCTACCGGGTAGACTTGGTTCCCATTCCATTGTCTGGGAACAATGTGATTATAGGCATGGATTGGGTCATCCCTAATGGGGCAGTGATCGATTGCGCGCAGCAGTTGGTACGGGTCAGGACCCCAAGTGGGGGAGAGCTGGTGATTCAGGGTGAGAGGCCACAACGAGGACTAGCTTTATGTTCAGCAGCGAGAGCTAGGCGCTACCTCCAGCGGGGTTGCGCAGGTTATGTCTCATATGTTATGAATACCCGGGAAATAGGTAGGGTCACGGTGGACGATGTACCTGTGGTACGAGAGTTTGCGGACGTATTCCCCGAGGAGTTTCCGGGCACACCTCCGGAATGACAGGTGGAATTTAGGATCGACTTGGTCCCTGGTGCGGCTCTGATAGCCAAGGCGCCGTATCGGTTGGCTCCTCCTGAGATGCAGGAGTTGTCTACACAGCTCCAGGAGCTGTTAGACAAGGGTTTCATTAGACCGAGCAGTTCACCCTGGGGAGCCCCGATTCTGTTTGTGAGGAAGAAGGACGTGTCACATCGAATGTGTATAGATTATCGGGAGCTAAACAAGGTAAGGGTGAAGAACCGCTACCCACTCCCGAGGATTGATGACCTCTTTGACTAGCTTCAGGGAGCATCTTGGTTCTCCAAGATTGATTTGCATTCAGGGTATCATCAGATGAGGGTCAGAGAGGAGGATGTGCAGAAGACTGCGTTTTGGACGCGTTATGGTCATTATGAGTTTGTGGTGATGCCTTTCGGGCTCACCAATGCTCCTGCCGCGTTCATGGATCTCATGAACCGTGTGTGTAGACCGATGTTAGATCGGTCTGTGATAGTGTTTATTGATGACATCCTGGTTTATTCCAAGATGCGGGAGCAGCATGAGGAGCATCTGTGGGAGGTTCTAGAGACTTTGAGGAAGGAGAACTTGTATGCTAAGTTCTCCAAGTGTGAGGTCTGGTTGCACGAGGTGCAGTTTCTTGGGCACCTTGTCAACCAGAACGGGATTTCGGTAGATCCGGCCAAGGTAGAGGCCGTGATGAATTGGGAGGTTCTGAGGTCTCCATCTGAGATTCGGAGCTTCTTAGGTTTGGCAGGCTACTATCGAAGATTCATTCAGGACTTCTCCAAGATAGCAGTTCCGCTCACCCGACTGACTAAGAAGTCGGTGGTGTATCGTTGGGGGCCTGAGCAGTAGGCCGCATTTGAGACGCTGAGACAGAGATTGTGCGAGGCGCCAATCTTAGCCCTGCCAGAGGGCATGGAGGATTTTGTTGTGTACTGCGATGCATCCATCACAGGATTGGGCGCGATATTGATGCAGAGAGGGCATGTCATCGCCTACGCATCAAGGCAGCTGAAACCTCACAAGGCGAACTACCCGACACATGATTTGGAGTTGGGGGTTATTGTGTTCGCCCTCAAGATTTGGCGTCATTACCTCTATGGGGTTCGTTATACGATTTACACGGACCACAAGAGTTTGAGGTATCTCATGGACCAACCAAATCTGAATATGAGGCAGCGTCGGTGGCTTGAT
The DNA here is from genome assembly GCF_051521515.1 of Lactuca serriola. Lineage (NCBI taxonomy): Eukaryota > Viridiplantae > Streptophyta > Magnoliopsida > Asterales > Asteraceae > Lactuca > Lactuca serriola. Next base: position 67,028,381 of record NC_136413.1, on the reverse strand, counting down.
GTAGTGAAGGACTATGATTGTGAGATCCTCTACCATCCGGGGAAGGCCAATGTCGTGGCCGATGCGCTTAGCCGCAAGGCAGCGCCGATCAGGGATCTCTGTCTGAGGATGACAGTGATGACTCCGCTTTTGGAGCGGATCCGGGAGGCTCAGCAGGAGGCCATGAAGGAGGAACATCGGAAGAGTGAGCGAATTGTGGGGAAGGTTTCCTACTTCGACTATGATAGCCGAGGGTTATTGACTCTTCACCGTAGGGTGTGGGTCCCTTACCATGGAGGAGTGCGTGAGGTCTTGATGGAGGAGGCGCACAAATCCCGATTCTCCATTCATCCCGGGTTGACGAAGATGTATAGGGAACTTCGTCTGGACTATTGGTGGCCCTGCATGAAGCGGGATGTGGCATGGTATGTGGAGTGGTGCTTGACCTGCAGGAGGGTCAAGGCCGAGCATCAGAGACCACACGGCAAGATATAGCCGTTGGATATCCCGCTGTGGAAATGGGAGGATATTACGATGGATTTTATCACGAAACTTCCCAGGACCGCGCGGGGGAAGGATTCGATATGAGTCATCGTGGATCGATTGACCAAGAGCACCCACTTTATTCCGATTTAGGAGAGCATCTCGGCCGAGAAATTGGCCGATATATATATTAGAAAGGTTGTGGCGCGGCACGGAGTGCCAGTTTCGGTGATTTCGGACAGAGACATGCGGTTTACTTCCAAGTTTTGGAAGAGGTTTCATGACGAGTTGGGTACTCGTCAGCATTTTAGCACCGCTTTTCACCTGCAGATGGATGGTCAGAGCGAGCGGACCGTCCAGACTCTAGAGGATATGCTGTGGGCATGTGTTTTAGATTTCGGAGGTAGTTAGGATACCTACCTCCCGTTGGTGGAGTTCTCGTATAATAACAGCTATCATGCGAGTATTGACCGTCCTCCCTTCAAGATGTTCTATAGGAGGAGGTGTAGGACCCCGATATGTTGGGGCGAGGTTGGCCAGAGAGTCATGGGGAGCACCGAAGTAGTGCTCAAGACGACAAAGAAGATTCAACAGGTCCAAAGCAGGCTTCAGAGTGCTCAGAGTCGGCAGAAAAGTTATGCCGATAAGCGTCGATCAGACCTGGAATTCCAGGTCGGGGATATGGTTCTCCTGAAGGTGTCGTCATGGAAGGGCGTCATCCGATTCAGGAAGCGGGGTAAGTTGGGCCCAAGGTATATCGGACCGTTCAGAGTTGTATCCCGGGTGGGCAAGGTAGCGTATCGGCTGGATCTACTAGCCGAACTCAGTCAGATCCACAGCACCTTCCACGTCTCTCAGTAGCGGAAGTGCGTAGTGGACGATACGGCGGTGGTACCCTTGGAGGACATTCAGGTTGATGGCGGCCTGAATTACATCGAGCGACCCTTAGCGATCCTTGACCGAAAGTCGAAGGATCTGAGGAACAAAAGGGTAGAACTCGTGAAGGTGCAATGGCAGCACCGGAAGGGGTTAGAGTGGACTTGGGAGCTGGTGGATGAGATGATGGAGCACTACCCCGAGCTGTTTTAGGATCGAGCGGCAAACTTCGAGGACGAAGTCTAAAACAAGTGGGGGATATTTGTAGCACCTGGTTCTTGGTATGTGTTCTGTTATTAAATCTACTTTATTTTAACACTTTTGGCCTTGGACTCGGCGAGTCGAAGGACTGAGTCGCCGAGTAGAAGCAGGATGAGGCGCGGGGTTTAAGTCGCGGACTCGGCGAGTAGCTGCTGTTTGGGCAAAAACCCTAATCCAGGGGTTTGCACCCTATTTAAATGACCTTATGCAGCCTCCTTTCCCCCTTTATGCTCCCAAACACTCCTCATAGCAAACCCTAGCCGTTTTTGTGAAGATCTAAGGCTTTTTGAGTGATTCTTGTGAGTTTTGGTCTCAAGGAAGAAGGAAGAGCATAGAAGGATCAAGAGGGGAATGAAGGATTCGAGTTTGGTTTATCATTTGTAGTCTTTGGAAGGTATAAGTCTGAACCTTACTCATTCTTTTGTTAGATCCCTTTGGGGTGATTTAGGGCTTTTATGAGCCATTTTTGGTGGCCAACCATGTTTGCAAACATGGTTGGGGGTTTGGGTTTCTGTATCATATCATTTTATGAGCCACAAGTCAGATCTAGGTTGCTTTTTGCACCAAGGAAGGCCCCATGCAACAAAAGAACCATTCTAGAGCCTTTTAAGCTCTAATGTCCCATGCATGCACGTAAAGTTTGTAACTTTACGTGCTAGATCGACTTTAGGGGTCTGGATCTATCATTTGATTAAGTGTTGTACATCAGAAATCGAAGTTCTTAGTAAGGAATGTGATAGACTCGGCGAGTCCATTCCTGGACTCGGCGAGTCCAAGGGTTTTGGTCCCATATCAGTGAGGGTCATAAGGACCAGTTGAGTGTTGAAGGGTTTTAGGAGTCCCGGGGAGTGACCCAACGTTCTGGACTAAGCAAAGTGTTATGGGAATTCATGGTACTCGGCGAGTGCATGAACGGACTCGGCGAGTCCAAGACAATCTTCATGGAACTCGGCGAGTTGTTCATCAACTCGCAGAGTCGAGGACAGAACGTGGTCATAGGATGAAGAGTAACTCGACGAGTTGTTTATACAACTCGGCGAGTCAAGTCACGGCATGAGTATCAGTTGATGATGAACTCGACGAGTTGCTCATACAACTCGGCGAGTCGGATGTGGAGTCAGTTGGTGTTCATTTAGAAGGAAAACTCGTCGAGTCATCGCCTAACTCGACGAGTAGAGACGGGTATGAGGTCTGATGGAAGGATAGGGACTCGGCGAGTTGACGAGTCAACTCGGCGAGTTGACGAGTCAACTCGGCGAGTCAGGTCAACTGGAAGTTGACTTTGACTTTGAATTTGACTTGGTCAAGGGGTAAAATGGTCATTTTACCCTAAGGGTAGATGTTAGTTTCTGACTAAGTGTTTTGTGGGAATTTTAGCCGGAGGATTTCCGGAGCAGCAGTGGCAGCAGTCAGAGGATTCCCGCACAGATCAGCAGCTACGAGGTGAGTTACCTTCCAGTAGGGGTGGGGCTAAGGCCACAATGCCGACCCACCATTGAGGAATATTTAGAAGATAATTGTCTTTGTGATAATTTATCTTTGTTTGGTATGCGTTTGGTTATGTGTTATATCTGTATGATATGTTGCATGATAGGGATAGATTCCCTGATAGTGGTCCGTAGGACCAAGGGGTAGGTCAGTACCCGGATATGTCTGAATCTGTGCTTATATCTATTGTATGCTAGTGGTAGGGGGTGGAATAGTCCCCAGTTACCGGTTGCAAGATACCGATGTCGATTACCGGTTGAAAGATACCGATGATGATTACCGCTTGAAAGATACCAATGATGATTACTGGTTGAAAGATATCGATGGTATTGTGTGGTATGTGGTATGATGGGGGGAACTTATTAAGCTTTGTGCTTACGGTTTCAGTTTTTGGTTTCAGGTACCTCTTCGTCTAAGGGGAAGGAGCTAGCGGCGTAGCATGGCATCACACACACATATGATTTTCCGCATGGTGTTTTCTGGGATTGTACTCTGATATGACATTTGTTCATGGTTGTGGGTTTCGAATATGATACTTGGTTTTGAGATGTCATGTTTATACAATACTTTCCAATGAATGTTTTATGAATTAATTAATCAAAAAATGAAATTTTTGGGCTTGAATTTTGGGATGTTACATATACCAACATTTTGTTTTTTTACTAAAATGGCTTATATGTATATTTATTCAGATAACATCCCAACTAGCCACAAACTCAGATTTTCAGAAGCGTTTTCACTCTATAATTTGGAATTCTAAGTTGGAACCACTTGATTATAATAACTTATGGCAATCTTGTTTAGATGAGTTTAATGTTTCAAATAACAAGTGGATGAAAGAGATGTATGGGTTGTGGAGACATTGGGTACCTGCATTTTTCAAGGACATACCAATGTTTGGTCTTATGAGAACTACATCATTGTCCGAAGGCCTAAATTGATCATTTCATAACAACACCCTTACCGGTTCTTATCTTTTAATGTTTATGATGACATTTGAAGGTGTAATGGAACGTCGAAGACGTAATCAATTTGTCAATGACTTTAACACTGCTACAACAGTTCCTAGATTCATCACATCTAGTCCAAACGGAGTACATGCTTCAAAGGACTACACTCGTAAAATATTTTATCAGGTTCAGAAAGAGATTTCCGATTCTGAAAATACTTGTTTCCAAATGAATGTTACTTCTTGCAATGGTGTTGACACTATTAGAGTTTTGGAGAAGCAAAGGAACATAAGCACAATGTAACCAACAAGTCCCATTGTTAATTACGAACTTGAGGCATACCATTATGATTGTCTTACAAAGGATACCCAATACACGGTATATTATGATTTCATTATATAATCATTTTTTTAATCACATAATAAGACTTTCTAACGTATAGTCATATACTATCATACATATTCTAGGTTACCCATTCAAAAATAAAGGGTTCATTCAAGTGTACCTGCATGGATTTTGAACATGTCGGTCTTTTGTGTAGGCACATATTATGTGTCTTTAAGTTTTATAGTATCGAACAGATTCCTGAAGAATACATTATGAGATGTTGGCGTCAGGATATTATTCCAACAAAATTACTTAAGAGGCGTTTCTCTAATTCTTTGGTTGACTCAAATTCTTTCATGACTGCTATTGAATTTTTTTTCAAATGTAGACCGTTGCATTTCATTTTTGAAGCATGATGTTGCTAAGTTAAAGTCATACCTTGAAAAGTTGAATAAGTTGATCTTTTTTATTTTGTAGATGATTGTCTAGCCCCCGAGATGCCATCAAGAGAATCATTCTACAACAAGATTATAGGTGTGGACTTAACTAATGATGTGCCTGACATTGAGAATCCATCAGATGTTCAAAATAAGGGAACTGGCAGTCGTGGTAAGCGATAAAAATCAAAATACAAAATACTGGAAAAAGTATGTTTGAAGCCTAAGAGAAAGTGTGCTTCATGTAAACAAATGGCTAACCATGATAAACGAAACCGTCCTCTAAAAAACGTGTCGAAGTATGTTAATTTTTATATAGGTTTTTAAATTGTTATATTTAGTAACATTTTTGTTTCACGTTTATTAGTGACATTGATTTCAATTTCTCGATTCTTTTATAAAATTATTATATATGGTTATGCACTATTGCACACTTTGTTATCATTTATTATCCAAGCGTGTTACACCAACATTACAGTCATATATAATCATTATTTTCCACAAGTATTTTGTAAGACCAACAACATAATATTTCTCAAACATTGATTCAACAACACAATAGCATATTCCAATAGAATTTTATTGTATTCCAATTATTTTAATTCTTTCATAACAATTTTGTAACACCCCGAGTTCAGAGGTGCAAGTTTAGGGTTCTTAGTGTAAATAAGGAAGGTCGACTCGGCGAGTCGATGGATAGACTCGGCGAGTCGAGTCGCGGTTCTGGTCAAGTGTTAACTGACCAACTCGGCGAGTCGGCGGCTGGACTCGACGAGTTGGTGCTGAAAAGAGAAAACCCTAATCCCGGGGGTTGTGCCTTATATAAAGAACATAACATCTTTTGTTCAGCCTCCTTACCACCCTTGAGGGCCTACAAACCCTAGAAATCGAGTGGAACTCCATTGATAGTGAAATTGGATCTTTGGGAAAGAAAATCTTGAAAAGGGAACTTGAAGACTAAGGGATTACAGCAAGGGAGTGGTACAGATCCGAGGTCTACTTTAGTGGAGGATTTCATTTGAGGTAATAATCTATTGCTTAAGCTCCTTTGAGTCTACATCCTTTGTTGCTTGAGTTTTGGGGCATTTCTAGAGTTATTTCGGGTTTGGAGGTTGGATCTGAGGTTGCTACCTCAGATCTGGACTTGAGATGGTCCAGAAGATCATAAAGTTTCTGTCTAGGAGCCATTGGTGAAGCCCTTTGTCATGAACCCTATCCCTAGAAGTGTTTTGGGCTTATATCTCCTTGCTCTCACGTAAAGTTTGCAACTTTATGTGAGGGTTAGGCTGTAGAGGAATGGATCTATGGATTGGATTCCCTGCATGGCTTGAAAATCCTCTGTTTGGAATGAGAACTGAAGAGACTCGGCGAGTCACATGGGTGCACTCGACAAGTTGTATAAATATGTGCATGGACTCGGCGAGTTGGAAGAACAACTCGGCGGGTCTGTTGAAGATCGCCTGAGACTCGGCGAGTCTATGCTTGGACTCGACGAGTCTAGTCGTGGAACCCTAACCTTTTCTGGTTAAGTTGTAAATCGGTGAGTCGAGGGACGACTTGGTGAGTTGAGCAGGATGTGACTCGATGATCATTGGACTTGACGAGTCTTGGGGTGACTCGGCGAGTTGAGTCGTGTTCTACGAGTTTTCAGAGCGTAGGCACCCGACGAGTCAGCGGGTTGACTTGGCGAGTAGAGTCGGTCAGGAAGTTTGACTTTGACTTTGACTTTAACCTTGACCTTGACCAAGAGTTGACCAGTTGTCTTCCAGGGGTATTTTGGTAATTATTGGTATTTATTGAGTTCGATTATTTGGTATTGGCTAGTGGTGGATATCGTGTCGGTGGTCGGAGCAGCTTGGTCTTATCTTATCATTCGGCAGTTGCAGGTGAGTTATCCTCACTATATCAACAGGGTCTAAGGCACCAAGGCCGACCCTTTATCGGATTGAAATCCGGGTAGTTGTTTGTTATGTTATTGCTTTGTTATGTTTGCATCCTGGTAGTTAGGATGGTGTATGTTAGAGACCTGGTTAGGGTCGGTATCCTGGTTTATAGGATGATGCTATGCTAGTGACCGGTTAGGTCGGAATCCTGGTAGGGATGTGCTATATATGTGATCTGCTAAGATCCGTTTTGTTTAGTTGTGAATTGATATATGATTATATGTTTATGTGCACATGGTTGTTGGACTAGGGTTGGGTTGAGGCGGGTCCTGCTTTGTGCTGTAGGGCAACATACCCAGGGCGGATCGGTTATCTCGAAGGTCTAACGAGCGGTCCGGATAGACTGTTGGCCCCAAGAGGGCGGACCAGACGTTCCGAGGCTCGGAGAGTGGACCAGGCCGACTCAAGGCCCGGTGCGGGCGGACCAGTCATATTGTAGACTTAGAGAGTGGACCAGGTGGATTGAAGGCCCGGTACGGACGGACCAATCACACTGTAGACTCGATGTATATGGCTAGACTCGGAGGGTGGGCCAGGTGGACTGTAGGCCCGGTGCGGTGGACCGGTCACACTGTAGACCCGAAGTGCGTGGAGGTTATGTTCTGTTATGATATGACATGTTATGTGTATGGTATATCTGGTTGGTATTTTGGGGGTATCTCTTTAAGCTTTCGGGCTTACAGTTGTGGTTTAACGTTTCAGGTACTTCAGGAGACCGTGGCAAGGCAAAGGTGTGATCGTACCGCTCCTCATGTTTATGTTTTATGATATGGTTCTAGGAATACTCTGATAATAAATGTATTGAAAACCTTTTTGTAATAACTTAATGAAATTGGGTTGTTTCTGAAAAGTTTAAATTGGTTGGAATTTTTAGAGCGTTACAAGTTGGTATCAGAGCCTTGGTTTGAGTGAATTGGAGGTACATTCGTGTGAATCCAGTCTCAAATCAAGGAAAGTTTTCAAAGGAGAATTTAAAATGGTTCTCAAAAATGCGTAAAGGAGGACACGGAGGTACGATCAGCCGGAGCCAGTAAGTAACCCTAAAATACCATACAAGTTATTTGTTTATGAGATATGATAGAACAGCATGGTAGTAGTAGGCTAGGGATCTTCAGGAATTGCATGATAGAGTTGCCTGATTTATGACGCCTGCTAGCCTAGGGTTTCTTTCTGTATGAGATTTCCAGTGTTCCCCTAGGAGTGAGGGTTGAGTGCTTGTTATGCATGTTCATCACTAGGGTGTTGTTGTGATACTTGATATAAATATGGGTAGGTGTGGAAGGTAGTATGGGACCGTACTACTGAAAGCACATGACCCATACGCGTATCAAGGAAGTCACAACCCCTAGGGCTGGGTTGGGAGTTGGTTCCCAGGTTAGTGAGAAGCATCTGATGTTTTGCAGTAATTTCAGTATGGTGGTTACGAGGCATGCTGGGAGCGGATCCAAGTCAGGATCGGGAGCAGGAGGGGGCGGTCAGGGTGGATCAGCACCACCCGAGGTTATCGGTCAGATGAGCAAATGCGAGTTGGATGCTAGGATTCGTGAGATCCTGCATGATGAGGTTGCTGCTATGTTTCGTGCCGAGTTGTCGGAACTATTTGGGTCGATCAATATAGCCATGGTCGAGTATTTTGATGAGTGCTATGTAGCTTTTACAGATACGGCTGCCGCGGCGGCTACAACGGCAGGGGGAGGAGCCAGTAGAGGTTTTCAGTATCGGGATTTCGATAATACGAAGCCCCCTACTTTTGATGGAGTTCAGGATCCGATTGTTGCTATGCGATGGTTGTCAGATGTGGAGGGATGTTTCTTCACATGTTCATGCCCTGCTGATCGGAGGGTGAGGTGGGCTTTGAACCTGTTGAGGCTCGGGGCGAAGGATTGGTGGAGGTTGACTACGGGGTCGTATTCGGATGCGCAACGGGCTGCGGTTTCTTGGGATCAGTTTCGGGAGATGTTCAGCACTCGTTATGTTCCGCAAGTTGAGAGAGAGAGGTTGGCTCAGGAGTTCCTGGAGCTAAAGCAGGATTCAAAGTCGTTGATGGAGATCACCAGGATGTTCATAGAGAGGGCGATGTTATGCCCTGAGTTTGCTTCAGAGCAGGCTCAGATGTCCAGATATCTGAGCATGCTCAAGAGGGATATCCGGGAGTTCGTATCTACACAGAAGTGCGAGACCTTACTGGAGTTGTAGGAGGCCACTCGGCGGCGTGAGTTGGAGATTGAGTTATAGTTGAGAGAGCAGAGGCAGCCCCTGGTGCAGTCACAGCCGGTGCCGAAACGGTCCAAGACCGTTGATTCCAGGTTGGGCAGTCAGAGCGGCCACACTTGTGAGAAGTGCGGGAAGGGTTATATCGGAGTTTGTAGGACCGGTGGTGCGTGCCGCAAGTATGGGAGAGAGGGGCATTATGTGAGGGATTGTCGTCAATCAGCCCCAGTTCAAGATATGAAGATTTGTTATCAGTACCATCAGGTTGGTCACATGAGGGCCAACTGTCCACAACTTGTTTCCAGGCCAGTACAGGTTCCATCACCGGCCACTTTGAGGACTACTGGCGGGGGCCAGGGTGGGACGGAGCCTCCGAGGGCTCAGGGGCGCGCTTTTCAGCTCACAATAGAGGAGGTCAGAGTAGAGCCGGATGTGGTTGCGGGTATTTTTTCGTTTTGTTGTTGTCTGGTTATCTTGTTATTATGTGGTGTTGTATTTTTTATTCGCCGTTCTGCGTGTTTCATGGGTTCGTTGAAAGTGATAGTAGTAAGGAGTTGTAAATGGTTAGCATCCAAGGGATTGATGGTCAGGATTTGGTTGTATGGTCTTATTGCCGGATATAGCAATTGCGATTTGAGAAGTGTTCAGCGAAGAGTCGAACTCCCTTAGAGTTCAAGATGTGCGATGTCGGAGGAGTGATTTTGTGGAGGTTGCTCATTTTAGAGGGAATCAGTTCATAAATAAGGGGAATATGTTGAGTAGGGTTGTTTAAGTGATGCTGGTTGGGTCACCGGTGGTTGGAAGTCAGTGCTCTAAGTGGGGGGAAATTGGAAAATTCTCAGGAGGGTCGATAAGCGTTAAAGTTTGATTAGCTGTTTGAGATCCAGCAGTGTTCCAGTCAGCCAAGAGTATGGGCTGCTATGAGTAAGTGACAGACCGATGGGGCGGAGTACAGACCAAGGATTTCAGAAAGGGAGATTGGTTGTTGTGAGGCCTAGGATTAGGCCGGGATCTGAGTATATGGAATAGAGTTAGAGTTCGGAACCCCTAGAGGGATAGAACAGTATGTATGGGAGAGATTCCCAGGAGGAATAGTTCAGAATGATGTGTGATAGTTTGAGCGGTCCGGGGAGACTGAAGGATGGTGGGCGTACCAGTCAAGCCGAAGGCTCGTAAAACGTTCCAGACAGGTTGAAGGCCCTGGAGGGCGGTCCAGACGTGCTGAAGGTTCTGAGAGTGGTCCAGATTGGCTGAAGGCCTGGTAAGGCGGTCGAGTCATGCTGAAGACTCTGTAAGTGTTGATAGATCTGTATGCGGAAAGTGATTTGAGTATGCTGCTATGCATTAACAAGCAGTGGGTCTGGCCCCGGGTATTGATCATGTTAGTGGAAGGCAGTGCATGGACCCGAGAGTCCTTGCGAGCAGATTCAGAGCATGTGCGAGGCATGGAGTAGCGGTTACTCTACAAGGGATAGTGTAGAGTAGGGTGTGAGCACCGTGGCACTTGTTTTAAGTGGCAAGGTTGGCAAGTAGATTTCCTTGGATAAGGAAAGGGAAAGGTATGTAACTCCAGGAGGGAGTGTTGGTTCACGTAAGTGAAAGCAGTAGTGATAATGGATGATTGAGAATATTTCAATTATGGTTGTTGAGCACTGTGATTGTACCAGTGGTATGGAAGCACATTCAGATTGGGTGTCTGTTGAGGTTGCGGATGAATTTCCGGTGGTATAGAACCAGAGAAGTTTGGAAGGGATGCAAGGATGGAGCCTTGGATTTCCAGTATGGTTATGATCAGAAGGTTATGTATGTAGCGGTAATTCATTCTGGGGATGTTTGGAGGTATCGTCAGTGTGTCGGGTTTTTCCAGCACGAGGATGTTAGAGCGGGTTCAGCATGTGTATGTGATTGCATAGGAGAGCTCATGGGAGTTTCTCAGGAGTTGAAGGATGTTTCATCCTGTTAGCACAGAAAGAAAAGAGTTGGATTCGGAAAGGAATTCAAGCGGGATAAGTCCCAACAGTAAATTCGATAAAGTTATGACAAGCAAGGACAGGGATAGTAGTTGGTACCGGGTCAGGACCCGGTGGTTCAGGGTGATATCTAGTCTATAAGAGTCAAGTGATTATGTGATTTAGAACGATGGAAGTATCATCGGGTGATCATTGGTTGATAAGTGTTGTTCTCAGAGAAAGAAGTCAGTGGCCGGCTTGAAGTAGTTGGCGTGACTCTATGAGAAAGAGTTAGACTTTATAGGGGTTTGATAGCAGTGTTTGGAGGAACCTGGGTTGGTTAAGACCAAGGGTTGTATTGTGAGAGTATCATCTGGGATGTGTTGCTGCAGGCTTCGAGGACGAAGCCTAATTTAAGTGGCGGAGAATTGTAACACCCCGAGTTCAGAGGTGTAAGTTCAGGGTTCTTAGTGTAAATAAGGAAGGTCGACTCGGCGAGTTGATGGATAGACTCGGTGATTCGAATCGCGGTTCTGCTCAAGTGTTAAGTCACCAACTTGGCGAGTTAGCGGCTGGACTCGGCGAATTGGTGCTGAAAAGAGAAAACCCTAATCCCGGGGGTTGTTCCCTATATAAAAAACATAACATCCTTTCTTCAGCCTCCTTACCACCCTTGAGAGCCTACAAACCCTAGAAATCGAGTGGAACTCCATTGATAGTGAAATTGGAGCTTTGTGAAAGGAATTCTTGAAAAGGGAACATGAAGACTAAGGGATTACAGCAAGGGAGTGGTATAGATCTGAGGTCTACCTCACTGGGGCTTTCATTTGAGGTAATAATCTATTGATTAAGCTCATTTGAGTCTAGATCCTTTGTTGCTTGAGTTTTGGGGAATTTCTAGAGTTATTTCGGGTTTAGAGGTTGGATCTGAGGTTGCTACCTCAGATCGGGACTTGAGATGGTCCAGAAGATCATAAAGTTCTTATCTAGGAGCCATTGGTGAAGCCCTTTGTCTTGAACCCTAGCCCTAGAAGTGTTTTGGGCTTATATCTCCTTGCTCTCACGTAAAGTTTGCCACTTTATGTGAGGGTTAGGCTGTAGAGGAATGGATATATGGATTGGAGCCCCTACATGGCTTGAAAAGCCTCTATTTGGAATGAGAACTGAAGAGACTCGGCGAGTCACATGGGTGCACTCGACAAGTTGTATAAATATGTGCATGGACTCGGCGAGTTGGAAGAACAACTCGGCGGGTCTGTTGAAGATCGCCTAGGACTCGACGAGTCTATGCTTGGACTCGGTGAGTCTGGTCGTGGAACCCTAACCTTTTCTGGTTAAGTTGTAAATCGGTGAGTCGAGGGACGACTCGATGAGTTGAGCAGGATGAGACTCGATGATCATTGGACTTGACGAGTCTTGGGGTGAATCGGCGAGTTGAGTCGTGTTCTACGAGTTTTCAGAGCATAGGGACTCGACGAGTCAGCGGGTTGACTCGACGAGTAGAGTCAGTCAGGAAGTTTGACTTTGACTTTGACTTTGACCAAGAGTTAACCAGTTGTATTCCAGGGGTATTTTGATAATTATTGGTATTTATTGAGTTCAGTTATTTGGTATTGGCTAGTGGTGGAGATCGTGTCGGTGGTCGGAACTGCTTGGTCTTATCTTATCAGTCGGCAGTTGCAGGTGAGTTATCCTCACTATATCAACAGGGTCTAAGGCACCAAGGCCGACCCTTTATCGGATTGAAATCCGGGTAGTTGTTTGTTATGTTATTGCTTTGTTATGTTTGCATCCTGGTAGTTAGGATGGTGTATGTTAGAGACCTGGTTAGGGTCGGTATCCTGGTTTATAGGATGATGCTATGCTAGTGACCGGTTAGGTCGGAATCCTGGTAGGGATGTGCTATGTATGTGATCTACTAAGATCGGTTTGATTAGTTGTGAATTGATATATGATTATATGTTTATGTGCACATGGTTGTTGGACTGGGGTTGGGTTGAGGCGGGTCTTGCTTTGCGCTGTAGGCCAACATACTTAGGGCGGACCAGTTATCCCGAAGGCCCAGCGAGCGGTCCAGATAGACTGTAGGCCCCAAGAGGGCGGACCAGATGTGCCGAGGCTCGGAGAGTGGACCAGGCCGACTGAAGGCCCGGTGCGGGCAGACCAGTCATACTGTAGACTCAGAGAGTGGACCAGGTGGATTGAAGGCCTGGTGCGGGCAGACCAATCACACTGTAGACTCGTTGTATATGGCTAGACTCGGAGGGTAGGCTAGGTGGACTGTAGGCCTAGTGCGGCGGACCAGTCACACAGCAGACCCGAAGTGCATGGCTATTCTGTTTTGTTATGATATGACATGTTATGTGTATGGTATATGTGGTTGGTATTTTGGGGGTATCTCACTAAGCTTTCGGGATTACAGTTGTGGTTTAACGTTTGAGGTACTTCAGGAGACCGTGGCAAGGCAAATGCGTGATCGTACCGCTCCTCATGTTTATGTTTTATGATATGGTTCTGGGAATACTCTGATAATAAATGTATTGAAACCCTTTTTGTAATAACTTAATAAAATTTGGTTGTTTTTGAAAAGTTGAAATTGGTTGGAATTTTTAGAGTGTTACAAATTTCTTATCAGAATTTAACAATTCATATCCAGATTTTAACTGTATTCTAATTATCTTCATCTATCTAGAAGAATGGCATATCATAATTTAACAATTCATAACCACAATTTAACTGTATACTAATAATTTTTATAAATAACAACATAAACAATCCATGAGAATAACAATAAAAAAAACTGTATTCTAATTAGGTTCATTTTTTCAGAACATTGGTATATCATTTTAGTAAAATTATACTTTTAAAACCTTATAAAAACATTATACCTGAACACACAAACATAATCTTAATATATTTTCATTATAATAATTTGCAATTATGAACTTTACTCTAATAATAAAAAACATAACCTTTAAACATTCCAACAAAAGTTAAATTTATTCTTTCAGAATGAGGGCAATTCATAACCTGAATTGAACTATATTATAATTATTTTCATTTTTCCAGAACACTGACATATCATTTTTGTAAAATTATACTTTTAAAACCCTACAAAAACATTATACCAGAACATAAAAACATAATCTTAATATATTTTCATTATAATAATTTGAAATTATGAACTTTACTCAAACATTAAAGAACATAACCTTTAAACATTCCAACAGAAGTTAAATTTATTCTTGTTATTGTCATTCTTTTAGAATGACGACAATTCATAACCTAAATTGAACATTATTATAATTATTTTTATTTTTCCAGAACAATGGCATATCAGAATTTAATAATTCAAGACTATAATTTAACTGTATAATAATAATGTTGATAAATAACAACATACACAACTCATGATAATAACCATATTTTAATTGTATTCTTATTATTATTATTCTTTCAGAACAATGGCATATCATTTTCTTTTTTATACTTTTAAACCCCTATAAAAACAATATAGCAGAACACACAAACATGATGTTGATATATTTTCATTTTAATAAAGTGAAATTATAAACTTTGCTCAAACATTAAATAACATGACCTTTAAACATTTAAACTTCAAAACACTAATTACTTTCACAAATTTCATATCCATTAACACATTCCAACATCAGTTACTTTCTAATGTTTCCCAAACAAAGAAAACTAGAACAAAATAAAACATGCTACCATGAGTCTTCCAATAGTTTCCTAAACAAAGACAACTAGACCAAAATAAAACATGCTACCATAAGTCTTCCAACATAAACCATTCTACCAGAATTAATTAATCAAAACACAATTTCCATCCAAATAACGACGCCTTCCACGTCTCTACTTCTCCCTAGTTTCCTTCACTTCATTCATCAGAACCATTTTCTCTAATGGATCAAGCCAGTCATACGCTTCTGCATTTCTCTCCAACATACTTTTATACTTGTTGTAGTCGGATTTCATAAGCCTTTCCATGTATTTGATTCTTAAATTATTTATAGCAATTACATCACTTTGTTTTTTACTTGTAAAACCGCAATCCCAACGCCCTTCACTTTCGCCCATATATGATTCCATATGCCTCATAAGACACACTCCACAGTCTGATCCTTCTTTTGCTACTTTCCATGTGAATTTCATTACACGAGGTTTAATTTTGTAGAAAGCAATTAATTTTTGGTAATTCTTCGTTTTTAAGTAGTTGCCAAGCAATTTTTTTTGTGATACAATAGAATCCATTTATTATACACCATTTGTAACAATACCAAAAACAAGTCATATAAAAACTCTGAAATGTAATTCTAAATCTTACCACAAGAATTCGTTTCTTGCCATATATATCTTCAACAATACCTGTTCGGTTGACATGGTCTATAATGTAGTATGTGGGTACCCTTAGATCAAAGCATATTAAATAATATTTACTCCCACAACTACTGGAAAGAAAACCTGGTATTCAACATAATTTATAACAATAAGCTATATTTGTAGAGTATGCCATTATAACATATAACACAATTATTAATCAAATTACCAGTCCAACATCTATGCGACTTTGTTTAATTTGTAGACTTCTAATATGGAGTTTCAGCATCGAATAAAATAATGATTAGGTTCTATCTTATGCAACAAATGCATCCAGTATCTCATCTGCATGTATACATAAATGAAACAATGAATTACTCACCATAGAACACATATTATTATTTAGTAATAAACTTAATTTTACTACATACCAAAAAGTTTGTATCAATGAAAATTCTACCAACCGATCCTACATCCCTTAGTTCTTCCATTCTGTTGAGTAATGATGTCCAACAGTCAATGATTATAACATGTATAAACGTGTCTCTTTAAAAATGATATGAAAATCCTTGATGCAATACATGATTGCTCCCAATGTTCCATATCTCATCCCTGCTCAACAATTTTAATCAAATCAATTATACAACTATGTTTTATAAGCAAACCACTAAAATGTATTAGCTCAATTACCCTTAATCCCTTTTTGATGCAAAAATTGAATTGTATAATGCTATATGGTCCTTCTTCACCTTGTTACCCATTCTAACAATCCTTTCAAAAAAGGGTGATTTTCCATATACATGTAACTTTTGTCCTCTTTTCCCCCCTTTTTCCATTTTCATCATCTTCCACACCTACTGCCACTGTTTCCAAGATTTCTTTTCCTTTTTTCTTTTCTTTTCTATAACTGTTCAACACAGCCTCATCTGTCATTTCTATGGCTTTTGCCAACACTTCTGGATGATCCAAGAATTATGAACATGTTAGATGGTTTGTACTATCCACCTTTTCCACATTACGCGTATTAAAACTTCCACCATCATCCTTTTTATCCCCATAAACCACCAATCCTCTAACCGGAGAGATTCCACCTTCATGACCACCATTGACCGCTGCTTTGTTACTATCAGCATCAAAACCATGTTCTTTATCATTCATTTCTCAAGTTCCTTTATTCTTGACTTCATTGAACAATTCATAGTTTTTTCGTACCACTCCTTCAACAACATGCTATCTGGGATTTTTTCCATTCCAGCTTTCAAAGCCAATTTCATAGTCTTCTTTTCAGGCAAGATTATTTGTCAATATTATAATTGTTCCCATTATTTTAAACTTTTAACTAAAAATGATATTCTATTTTAATGGAAATTATGAATGTATCATATTTTTTATTATAACTTTATGTGTTACCTCCTCACCCCCATAATCTCACTTAAGACCATCCAACATTTCATCTTCATCCATCATTTCATCATCAACATCGACATCTTAAAAGTTCTCCCGTATTTGCCTTCCAAACCCTCCAATACTAATCTCCAACTTCTCTATTTTTTTCAATAACATCACCCGTAACATGTCTGACAAACGGTACCCTTTTCATTATCTTCAAACCTTAGAACTTCATGTTATACACATACACCAGCTACATCACAAAAAAATTGTATAATTATTAATTTAATATATATAATTCAATATACATTAAAGTATAAATCTACTCAAGACAACGATATTTCTGTCAAAACAAGTATAGGTCCACTGTAAAAGCATGTCTTATCATCCCATCCCCACAGTTGTTTTCTGCTAACCAAATAATCTAGAATATACTTACACCAATCAATCTTCGAGAATTCTTTTACCAACACCAACTTATTAACATGTATCTGATTTGTACCACTCAAATTTGATTCCACGAATGTGTTAACGAAAAGGGTAAGGAAATTCAGCCTAAACATAAGATTGTCTTGCTTTGTGTTTTTTTTATCCTTTTCAGGTATTCTTCACCATTAAACCTTTTTCTCATATTGACTTTTCCATTCTTGCAGAATTTCATTATCTTTCTAACAACTAGTCATGTTCATGAAGTCTTCCCCATCATCTGGTAACCCTACCATATACATGCACCGTCTCTTTGGTAATTTTAATCACACTGTTCTCTAGAACTAGATGGCTACTTTGTGGATTATAGTGATTTAAGAGACAGTAGTTAAGTAACCCCAGACTAGTGTCCATGTCAATATTCAGAAGTGCACCAAAACCCATAGACACAATCCCATATTTCTATGCAGGGGACATCACTTTCACAGCTGAACTAACCCTATTAGGAGTCATTCTGGTCGCAAGTCTTCTTAAACCTTCTGGATGCTCATTACTCACTTTTCTAATCTTGCTCTCCATCTTTTTGACATTCACATTCTCATGTTCTATTTTCTCCTTTATTCTCTGTGGAGATTTCTTTACCTATGGATCATTCACTACCTTTTTAGCGTTACCAACAACTTCCTTATCTTCCACATCCATACTAATATCTACCTTTTCATTTTTTCTCTTTCATCCACTCATACTCTCCACAAGTAATTTATTTAAACTTCTTATTTTTTTTTCTTTCACCCCTTGCTTCTACTGAATTCTTATTATCCTTTTTAGTTGTTGTTCTGGTAGAATCCTTCCTTTTCACCCTTTTTACACTTGTACTACCAATACATATCATCTCTTGTTTAGCTTTCTTATTAATTGCTGAATCACATAAACATACTTAGTTATGCTCTACTCATTGTTACTACATAATAATTATTTAATAACCCATTAACAATTATTTAAATATATAATAGAAGTTTTTTAATTAAGTTGTTTATAATATTTAATTGTATACCAATTATACAAGACTTATATTGTATACAATAACAAGTTATACTAAAACTAGTATACAAGTTTAATTTGTATCCTAGTTATGTCAGAATTATATATTATAAACTAGTATTATAAATCATAAACCAAAAAAAGAAAAATACCTACAGGTAGAGAAATGACATTGTCTTTCATAGGTGTTGATCTGGTACAATATTTCATTTTCACATTTTTTTCACTTGTAGTATCAACATTAATTGGCTTCTGCTCAGCTTCTGCAACAACTAATGAATCAAATGATTACAGTTAGTAATATTTTCAAAAATAATCATCCATACTTCAATCCCTTGAACCACAAAATAAACTTCGTATGTTTTGATTCTGTAAGAATGCAATACATGTTCGATCACTAAATCTTACAAAATTTAAATTCAAATACTACTTATGGAATCCATAACATAACGAATAAAGGAAACCCCCAAAAATCACAAAATTAAAACATAAAAAACTAATTTCTTATATTTCAAAAATACATAACAAAACAACAATCACAACCCCTACTAACACAAGCACATACAAGAATTTGCATGATCAGACTCTGACAGAATGCAATTTATATAAAACTCAATTATTCTTAAATAATTGCATGTTAAATACTACTTACAAAATTATAACATAATAAAAAAAAACTAACTTTTTATTCTTTAAAAATACATAACAAAACATCACAACCCCTATTATTACAGAACCACAGTCGTATACCCTAAAATTCAAACATTCTGACAGATTTTTCTTTTTTGATTTGAGAAAACCCTAATAAAAAAATATGTCTTTTTTGCATTTTTGTTGTAAACTTTGTTTAATACAACTTCAAAAACACATGTAAATACTATATTGTTCAAACATTCAAACATAATTTTATGTATTCAACCGTAAAAATTTAATAAAAAAAACAAAAAATTACCTATAAGTGTATAAACGAAATCATCATCGTCTTCATCTAGATTCAACACAATTGCTTGTGTGTTCTTAAATTTCGATTTGAAAGCAGTCGATCTTGTACTCCTCATTATACACCAATTTTTCTTCTTCGAAATGTCACAACGCAACTTCTATAAACAAATCTTATAGAATTGATGAGTATATACAAAATCAATAACAAAATCTACCGATTTTTTTGTTGATTCAAGTAAATATTCTTTGATTATGTATTCCGATAGAAAGGGGAGTCGAATCTGGGTTTATGTGATGTTATAGGGATTATGCGTGCAGTTGTGATCAATCGAGGCAGCTTCTTATTTTAATGGAGATGATAAATGTTTGCAAACACCCTTATTCACCCGTTTTCATTAAACGTGACACCTTTTTTAGTTTATTTACATTAATTTAATAATAACCATTTTTTATTAAAAAATATAATTTTGATTGACCCACATTTAATCTTACATTCATACAATGATTACTTTGAATACTATAATCTAAGCATATATATATATATATATATATATATATATATATATATATATATATATATATAGGTTTAGGATTAAATATGAATTTCATATATTGTGTGAATGTGTGACTAAATGTGGAACGTACGGTTGAAATGATCTATCGTTTGAGACTCAGTGACATGATTGTAAATATATATGGAACTTTAATAATTAGTTTTTAAAGCTAAACCCAAAATAAGAAACATGCGTTATTTATTTCCTAATTTGGTGGGAATTTAATTAAATACTTAATTACCTTATAATTTAAAATTTCAACATACATTATTATCATTAATTAAATTAATTATATTAAAAAACGTAGTGTCACTTTAATTAGAAAAGACTTCATTGAATATTTTTTTTATAATTAAGCATTCTTGAAGAATGCATGTCCATTTAAGAGATTCTTTTGAGAATTGAACATTTTTATAAAATGAGACCTGATATATTATAAATAATAACAATTTGTACCAAATAATAATTATTCGGAATACAAAATTGACATATTCTTTTGAGAATCATATAAAACTTAATTTAAATCAGAATATAATTTTTTGATATATTCTGAAAAATTACTAATGCATTCTAAAAGAATGGGGTTTAAGAGATTCTTTTGAGAATGAAACATTCTTGAAGAATGCATGTCATTTATTTAGAAGAATTTTAAATCAAAATTTGCAATTTAATAAATTTGGTGCACCATTAAGTCGACAAGAAGAATTAAGTGATTCTTAAAGAACCAAATGATTTTTGTAGAATCACTGTTATTTTTTATTCTTAGTAGAAGGAAAATGATTCTTAAAGAATAAAGTGATTGTTAAATAAATGTACGTATGTGAAAACTTATCTGAATGTATACATCTGTGATTCTCAAGGAATTAGTTGATTGTTATGCATGTGTACGAAAATTATACATAAAAAAGCTATAAACTCAACTTTCTGGATTTGAATGATTATGCTATATTAATTAAGAGTTTTATTCTTTTAGAATGATTTTAAAATTAGGTTTATAAATTATTTAAGAGTATATTTGCGTACCAAGACAATCAATTGAAAATATACATACGACCTAATATGAACGACATTCTTTAAGAATATAAGAGGTTTTCCTCCTACGATTAATAAAAACATTTACAGTGACTTTGTGGTTATTACTATAATTGATCGTGTATATGCTGAAAAAATGAAACAGTTGACGTATTCAAACGTAAATCTTATTCATTCCAAATAGATAACATATTTAATAATGGAAAATAAATGTCATATGCAAAAATGCCAAAATTACTCCTCTATATTGATTGGACCACAATTGGTCACACATTCACACAATATTTATTGGTCATACATGATCCTAACTCTCTCTCTCTCTCTCTCTCTCTCTCTCTCTCTCTCTCTCTATATATATATATATATATATATATATATATATATATATATATATATATATATATATATATATATTTCATTTTTCATAAAGACCATAAAGGAGTCAAAAAAATCTGAATGATCTTATTCTCATTCGGGCAGTTGTATCTCATGCTAATACAACCGATACATTAATGTACATCCTCCATTTATGGTTTCTCACAACTTGACACCTTTTACTGCACCGTAGATTATGCGTGGGTTGTGGGCCATTTTTATCAAGTAAATTAGGCCAGAAATTGGAAGTTAAATACCTACAAATTGCTACATGTTGGCTCATTTATTCAGCTTCTTATTTTCAACATAGTACTTTTCTTTTCACACTTTTTAAGTAATTATAGTCTTTAATCATCAATATTTATCCATAGTCCACACACGATAACTCTATAGTCAAATAATACCATAGTGCCCTCTTTACCGCAAACAGAATTTACCAAAATGTTTTTGATTTAACTAAAAGTACATTAAAGAGAAAAAAAATTATAGTATTTTACAGAAACGAAGGTCCATTAAAATTTATCGTTTCTTTTTTAACGGAGGAGAAGAGTAATATCTGTATATTTTTTTTTTTATCTCAACATAATTTATTGATAGAAGAAAGTCATGTTTTTTTTTCTTATCAAATCCATAATTTTTAAATTGTAGTGAACTGATAATGAAATATGTGTTGATAAAACGCACCCGTATGCATAAGTATTGTTTTTTGTTTTGTACCTAATGTGATATCGTAACTTGAATAAATTGTTATGGGCGTATTCGACAAAAATAACTGGTAGAATAGCAGGTAAGTAGTAGCGGGTTGTTAAATATTATGTGAAGTAGCATTTTGGATTTTAAGCGTTTTGTTTAAACTAAACGTTAGAAGTTTGTAGTGTCAAACGACGACGTTTTATTGTTCAAACCTGAGCGTTTTGCCAAATGCTAGATATTAAAAGCTCTCAAACGCTTCCAAACGCTCCGTACTGGCCCTATGTTAGCATTCTGTTTAATAACAATTTATTTAAAACCATTATAAATTAAAATTGTATATTTTTAGTGTTAATTGCCTTTTTTTGCAACCCGCACCTTGTTTTTGAACTATTAAACGATTTTGAGCACATAATTACTGCCGATAGGTGTAAAGGATTGTATATTTTTGGTTTCTTTTTGCTATGGAACATCCATTTAATAAGAAATAGAAGCAATCAGGTGTTGGACGAAACACAATAAACAAATTTTAGAACATGCACACCTAAACTATCAGTTAGACAAAACAACTCCAGATAAAAGCAGAAAGCAAGATACAATACCATAATTACAACATACACCTAAGCTATCTATTAAAGATAAAACAATTTAAAAAAAGGAATGTGACACTAGAACTAGCTAACACCATAAGTTAGAAATACAAAGTGTTAATTTAATATTAGCTAATATTTCAGAAAGCTAGAACTACAAATCGTTGGCAAGAAGAAAATATTTCTAACAAACTTCTGAACACCATAAGCCAATGTAATATAAAGAAAACGTAACTTGAATAGAAGAAAAATGTCAGGTTGGTGCAGATGTATAATGATCCAAATATGTAGCATATGATGACTAATATTGGGTAGAAAGAAGAGAGATAAATGGAGGGATAATGCGCTCTTGGGGAAGAAGATAGTAGCGACTATTTCATTATCTTTAATAAAAATACAGAATCACAAAGATATAATCCTATTTTGGTGCATACGTGAGATCCTTTTGGGGGAATATGAAGGAAATTTGGGAAAATTAATTTGGAATTGTAAGTTCGATAATCTATGTTGTAACTACAAATAAAGGTTCTAAATAACATAAGGCGTGGGCTTGGTGACAAGGTCAAAGTTAAGCTATGACGAACCATGCGTTTTTTAAGACGTAAGTATTTTATATAAATTAAAAAGATAAATCATATAATTATTGAAATTTATCAAATATATCAAGTTTTTCGAAGTGTAACATTAATATTTAATATAAAAAAATTAACAAAAACTCAATTATATTAGGCTCAATAGAAACCACCCCCCCCCCCCCAAAAAAAAAAAAAAAAAAAACCAAAAAAAAAAACAAAACGAAAAACAAAAAACAAAAAAATTTGCACCTTAAAAAAAACTCGGTCCATAATGCGATAAGGCACGTCTTGACACGTTATTTGGGCATTACGCTTAACCCAAATTCATCTGGCCCATAACGCGTTATACCAAAAATCTTGAAATGGTGGTGCCTTACCACGCTTTTTTGCCACCAAGCTTTACCCAGACGCCTTGGTTGTATTCGTGATGGCTCTACCACACCTCAGGCTATGACACGCATTGGTGCCACCATGCTGCGTTATTTAGAACCCTGGTACCAATACACGCAATCCACCAGTGCCAGTGTCAACGCCAACGTTGACACCAACACCAACACCAACACAAGTTCGTGCAAGTTCTTGGAAGATTCAGCTTCAGTGTGTAATCTTTTGTACTAACATTTTTATGCAAGTTACGTAATTATAATTTTTAGGTAACTAATTCGAAATCTTAGTGATTAGAATCAATTCCCATAATGTCGAGATTTCTTATTTAAAGTTCAAGTATATATTCTTGTAATTGGGTTGCTCTCACTGTAACCCTAATCGCCGTTTTGTGTAGATTCTATTTGTGAGAATCATGTCGTAGTGAAATCATCTTTATGATAACTATGTGTTATTTGTTATTGTTCGTTTACTTGTTTGTATCCAATCTACGAACCTTCAAGTGATACCAGAGGAGGTTTTTTGATACATTCAAGTTATCATGTCTTCTTCTTGCTAATAAAATCCAAAATCCTCTACAACAAACAAAATTCCATTGTCCGATGAAAATAATTGTTCCATGTGGAAGGAAAAAGCCATGGTTGTTCTTGAAACCATAGTGTGACAACCCGAAATTTCCATTCGGTCAAACCCTAAAAGTCAACCACTTCGTATCATAAGTTAATGTCATTATTTCTTATTTTTAAGAAATATAAAGTTCGTTTGATTATTTTAATATTATTTTTAAACGAACGGGTGAAAGAAAGTGTCGTCTCGGGTTTTGAATTTTAAAAACCGCAAACACCTCGCGTCTTAGAAGTTCCCGGCCAAACTATTTGGTTTGGGTCGAAAAATCACCCCAAAAATCCGTAAACTCATGCTTATCCATGAGTTTACTCCCTAAGTCTAGCCATTTGTGTTTACTTCCCAAATACCCAAAAGAGTTTACTCCCTAAGTCTAGCCATTTGCGGTCCACAAGGCTCGCTTGAGCGTTTGGAACGCTCTCTCATGTTTCTCTTCCCAGTCAAAGGACACGCCTTTCTGGGTCAATGTTGTAAGAGGTTTCGCAATTCAGGAGAAGTTCTGTATGAACCTGCGGTAGTAGCCAGCGAGACCTAGAAATTGACGAATTTCTGTAGGCGTCTTCGGTGCTGACCAGTTCTCAATGGCCTTAATTTTGGATGGGTCCACGTGGATTCCCTCTTCGCTTACCACGTGTCCTAAGAATTCGACTCTTCGGATCCAAAATTCACATTTAGAGAACTTCGCATAGAGCTTCTCCGTTCGTAAAGTTCCTAGAACTTGTCGCAGGTGATCGCCATGCTCTTCCTTACTTCGGGAGTAGATCAGGATGTCATCAATGAAAATAGGAGAGAGCGTTCCAAACGCTCAAGCAAGCCTTGTGCACCGCACCAATACTATCTTTAATGACCACAAGATTTTGCAACACATATTCGATCAGAAGGAGCTCAACATGAGATAATGACGGTGGGTCGAGCTACTCAGTGACTACAAATGCGAAATTCGCTATCATCTGGGTAAAGCCAACATAGTAGCAGACGCCCTAAGTCGGAAGGAATATTCTGGTTGAAGAGTCAAGTCGCTGACAATGACAATCCATTCACACTTCTCTAAGCAAATTCAGTCGGCCCAGCTTGAAGCCATGAAACCTGAAAATGTGACGAGTGAATCCCTTAGAGGAATGGATAAAAATTTAGAAGCCAAGGGTGGCGGAGCCTTATATTTCATGAACCAGATCTGGACACCGAAGCACGGTGGTTTCCGAGACTTGGTCATGACCGAGGCGCACAACACTCGGTATTCCGTCCACCCAGGTTCAGATAAGATGTATTTGAATCTTAAAACGCTATACTGGTGGCCTAATATGAAAGCAAATATTGCTACCTTTGTAAGTAAATGCCTTACTTGCGCAAAGGTTAAGGTCGAGTACCAGAAGCCCTCCGGTTTACTACAACAACCAGAGATTCCAGAATGGAAGTGGGAGCGGATCACTATGGATTTCATAACCAAGTTGCCCAAGACAATGGGTGGACTTGATACCATATGGGTCATCGTCGATAGATTGACTAAGTCTGCACACTTCCTGCCTATCAAAGAAACTGACAAGATGGAGAAGCTTACGAGAACATACATTAGGGAAATCGTACGACTACATGGTGTACCTATATCCATTATCTCCGATAGAGATAGTAGGTTCACCTCAATATTTTGGCAATCGCTACAACATTCCCTGGGAACAAGGCTGGACATGAGCACAACCTACCATCCACAGACCGACGGACAAAGTGAGAAGACCATCCAAACACTGGAAGATATGTTGAGAGTCTGTGTGATTGACTTTGGAAAGGCATGGGATACTCATTTACCCCTTTTCGAATTTTCCTACAATAACAGTTATCACACGAGCATCAAGGCTGCTCCATTTGAAGCCCGCTATGGCCAAAAGTGCAGATCCCCTCTGTGCTGGGCTGAAGTGGGTGATACCCAATTAGCTAGGGGGCAAGTTTCTGACAGTACTCTCACAGGCCCGGAGATCATTCGGGAAACGACAGAGAAGATCGTTCAGATCTGTGAACGATTGAAAGCCTCTAGAGACCGACAGAAGAGCTACACTGATAAACAAAGGAAACCTTTGGAATTCCAGGTGGGAGACCGATTCCTTCTTAAAGTCTCACCCTGGAAGGGCTTGATACGCTTCGGTAAGCGTGGGAAGGTTAATCTGAGATATATAGGGCCCTTTGAGATTCTCGCAAGAATCGACCCTGTAGCTTACAAACTCAATCTACCCGACGAACTTCGTAACGTACATTCTACATTCCACGTATCTAACTTGAAAAAGTGTCTGTCCGACGAGACTCTCGTAATCCCACTCGACAAGATCGAGCTCAACGAGAGCCTCAACTTCGTGGAAGAACCAGTAGAGATCATGGACCCAGAAGTCAAGCAGACGAAGCAAAGCCGTATCCCGATTGTGAAAGTTCGCTGGAACGCCAAGCGAGGACCAGAATTCACTTGGGAGCGTGAGGATCAGATGAAACTGAAATATCCTTATCTTTTTGCTTAGTTATTTGTAACTACTTTATTTGTTTAGACTTTAAGTTCGGGACGACATTCCCTTTAACAGGGGGATAATGTGACAACCCGAAATTTCCATTCGGTCAAACCCTAAAAGTCAACCACTTCGTATCATAAGTTAATGTCATTATTTCTTATTTTTAAGAAAAGTATAGTTCGTTTGATTATTTTAATATTATTTTTAAATGAACGGATGAAAGAAAGTGCTGCCTCGGGTTTTGAATTTTAAAAACCACAAACACCTCGCGTCTTAGAAGTTCTCGGCCAAACTATTTGGTTTGGGTCGAAAAATCACCCCAAAAATCCCTAAACTCATGCTTATCTATGAGTTTACTCCCTAAGTCTAGCCATTTGTGTTTACTCCCTAAAATACCCAAAAGAGTAAACTCCAAAAAGGCTTTCAAGTATCATCCTAGTTTTTGTTCTAGATCTTCAAACTTGTAAGTGTTCTAACCATTCAAGTTAGTAAAACACATAATATAGTGTTTGTGAACCTAATCATCCACTCATTTATGTATTTTGTCTAGATTTCCAAAACATCAAGAACACCAAGAACACACACTAAGTGTTCTTGGACTTTTAGCTCAAATGAAGCCTCCTAATAGTAAGTACTTCCATCTTTGAGTGTTATTAAGCTAGTATTACATTTAAACATCAATAAATTATGCCAAGAACACAAGGTTAGAGGTTTTCACGGTCCAAGAATGTTCTTGGGCCGTAAACACCATAAATGGCACCAAAGTGTGCCTAAGTCCCTTGTTTACCCCTAGTTTGATGTTTAAGACTTACCTTGACATGTTTAACCCTTCCATTGATGTGTTTAAGCCTTGAAAAACACCAAAGACCAAC
This sequence comes from Lactuca serriola, assembly GCF_051521515.1. Taxonomy (NCBI): domain Eukaryota; kingdom Viridiplantae; phylum Streptophyta; class Magnoliopsida; order Asterales; family Asteraceae; genus Lactuca; species Lactuca serriola. The sequence continues at coordinate 67,001,156 of NC_136413.1, read as the reverse complement.
ATTTATAGGTGTTTACGGTTTGGGGATCTCCCAAAACCATAAACACCCTAAAGTGTGTATAAATGGGTCATTTTCCTTCCTTAGGCCTAAAAACTAACTTAGACAATTACCTAGTTGTGTTAAGGACTTGAAAACATGGCAATACCCTTTTCCAAAAGCATTTACGGTAGTAAACCCAAAGGGAAATGACCATGAGGCCGTAAACTCCTCTAAGGAGTGTTTTTGTTGCCCTAGTCCCTTCCAAAGGCCAAACCACCTAGTAGAAATGCTTCAAAAGGCTTGTTAAACCACAAAACAACACATGGTCAATAGGAGTAGTGTTTACGATCGTAAACTCTAGAGTTTACTGCCGTAAACTCCTTAGGTTATGACCATCAAAACCGTAAACTCCAAGGGAGTTTACCCTTGAACTCCAAACACCCTAGCTTTGCCCTACCAACACTTGGATGCAATCCTTGTGATCTTTAACACTTGAAACAAAGTGTTTTCATGTTCTAGAGTGACCCAACTTATTTTATTAGTTATAATTTGGCTAATTAGTTATATATATGTTCATTATATGATAACTAGGCTCGTGCGTGTGTACAAGTCCTCATTTGTCACCTAGCACCGTACCCGACATTTTAATCCAATCCACTCACCACAAGTGAGTTCATACCCCTTTAACTAACCTTTGAAATACTTTTAAATGTTTTAAGTTCTTTAATGGGGGGGGGGGGGGGGGAATACAAGTTGAATACTTATACTTATTAAATCAATCACATGTGATTAATAACTACAAAACCAATGATTTTATTACTGTTCAAACTGTTTATCAAACTGTTTTACTTCAAACTGCTTTACAAACTCTTTTACTTATCAAATACTTTTACTTAAACTTTGTTATACTTATTATAAATTTCATGCCCGTATATGTATAGTTATATAAGCAATGTTTAAAAGGCTTAGGAAGGCCGTCCGCCCTATTTCGTTTTCGCGCTTGAGATGTGGTCTGGTGGGATATCGGGTAGCCGTCCGAAGGTCGTTTCAATATTAATTATATATCATGTGTACATATATAGTCATAAAAGTTCTTCCATATTCATGCGTACTAGTTACATTATTAGAAAGTTACCATCGGGGTAGCACGGGATCATACTTATACTATTGCTAGATCAATGAGTCAGTTCATTCATGAGTCAGTACTTATTAGTATGAGAACATATACATTACATTACTATGAGAACATATACAACTATACTAGAAGAAGAACATATACAACTATACTAGAAGAAGAACATATAAAACTATACTAGAAGAAGAAAATATACAACTATACTTGAAGAAGAACATATACAACTATACTAGAAAGAGAACATATACAACGATACTAGAACGAGTAACAATACATTACATATACATGAATACGTTGACATAATTGTCATCCACTGTATCGGAGCATGCCTTAAATGTCATGGCCCGAGTTGTAGCCAGAGTCTCTTGGAGGGAGAGCGTGAGTTTGCGTATAGATCTATACTGAATTGACTATCCTACACCTACTGCTAGCTACAGCCAGACCTGCAGGTCTACGGGTGCCAAACATCATACCTTTTTACGACCTACATTTGTCATTGTTACCTAGTCGATAGTATGGTACAATTAATCACATGATACCTTAATATAAATCCGGTTTAAGGTAGTTGGTACAATAGTAGTTCCTATAATACAACACTATAGTACTACAATAATTTACCCTTTACATACATTTAGTGATCATTTCACTTAAACATTAATGTACAAACTATATTTTGTTAATAATAGTTACACTTGGGAAAATTACACACTTTTACAATAAACGAACATACAAAACAGTTACGCCTTGATAGAAGGCTACTTTTAATAGAAAATATAGGTTTTTCTGAGTGATTCAAACTTTTACAAACACTTACAAACATTCACATACTTTTATCACCAATGTTCACATACTGTTACTTAAAACCACATTTAAACGTTTTGATACAAACACCGACACTAAAATACTTATGAACTCACCAGCTTAATGCTGATAAACTCTTTCAAAATAACTTGTATTCTCAGGTCGTCAGTAGACAGGTATCGAGGCCAACTTTTTAGAAGATGGAGCGCATCCAAGACACATCTTATTATTTTGATTTACTTTTTGGTGTCTATAACTGTATGAAACACACTTGTGTTACAATTATATATTTAATGCAATGGATGATGTTGTTTGCTTATTTACTGTTATACTGTGTTGTGATACTATACATGACGTCCTCCGCCCGAGAACGTTTCCGTCGTTCTTGGTTTTGGGGTGTGACACATAGACTATCACATACTTTACATTATCAATCATGGTCCACACGTCCCCTTGTATCAACCTATTGTTGATAATGCTCCCTTTAGTGCGATGAAGTAGAAGGCGAAGTCAAGCTATAATGGTGAAGAAACAAGAATCATAAGTCTTGATGTTAAGGCAAGGGATGTCATAGGAAATTCTCTTCCTTATCACATTTATCATCTGGTTCAAAACTGTGACTCTACATAATAAATGATGGAGACGCTAATAGTAGCTTACAAGGGAACTATAGAAGTTCAAGCAACAACTATCAACAACTTGAACTAGAGATATGAACACTTTTTTGCTTAACAAGGTAAGATGGTAACCTAAGCCTTTAACAGGTTTAACTGTTTAGTGAATGATATGCACTTGTTGGGCACCACTAAACACTCATCTAAGTTGGTGCAAAAGTTCTTAGACTCGATGTTGGCTTCCTTGTAGCCATGAAAAGGCATAACAGTTGCAACTTTATGGCCTTATACGTTTTTTAACTTGAATATGAAGTTTGGACGTTTGGTCTTAAGGCATTAAAACCTTCATAGAAAGTTTTGAAGTTAGATGTGTACGCCGGGGTAATTTGAAGTACATTGCGCGTATTGCATCTTGGTCCCGTATTTCCTTCTGGATCTGAAGCTTGTACGCGCGGCGTAAGAGATTGTACATGAGGCGTACTACTCGGACTCAACTTTGGGGCCACTTTAGGCCTTGGGCCATTAGGAACTTTAGGCTTTGTTAGGTCGATTAGGATTGGAAGGGAAAAATGATCTGTTGCCCTCAATTTGATAAATGATGAATTGGACCATTATTTATGGGGTAAAACTCTAACTATTCATTTGGGTCGTTCTGAGGTTACGTTTAGTGTGAGCATCCGTATTTGCAGTAGCTTGAGTGTACAATTCAGTTATATTCGGTTAGAGGTGGTCTTCTTACTACACCAGTGAGTCAAAGGCATCAATGACGACCCACTGATTTGTATGTGTTGGATATATATGATTATGTGACTATGACTGATATGATTGAATAATATATATATATATATATATATATATATATATATATGGGCTCGAAGTCAATATGGACTCAGGGGTTTGATATGGAATCGACACAGCTAGTTGTTGTCATATGGGTTGATACGGACCTAGGGGTTGATAAAGACCCTACATAGCTACACGATGTCATATAGGGTTAATACGAACCCGATATAACCATGTGTTGTTATATGTATATGTGTATTGTATGTGGTATTTTGGAGAAACTCACTAAGCCATGTGCTTACAGTTATATTTAGGGTTTCAGGTACTTCCAGTTCTGAGGGGAATGGCCCGACATGATCGCAACGCATGCAACCATGTTCATTTCTTTTTTTCTTATGATTTGGATTTCTACTTTGATGATTATCCTCATAGTGACATTCTTTTTTGGGTTTTTTTTATGAATACTTGATGGTTTTCGATTAAATTAAAAATGAAAAATTTTATCCATGATTTTGGGTCATTACAAGTTGGTATCATAGCCTTGGTTTGAGGGATTTGGGCACATTTTCGGGTATGCCTATAACATCCCAAAAATACGGTCCAAAAATTTCATTTTAAATTATTAAAATAACCATATCTTTTAAAATCATTCCATTCTATACATAAATCAAAATATGAATTCAAATATCTCATCAAAACCTATATCAAACTATCAGAGTAAAAACATCCCAGGCTATAACAAATGGTGTGTGCAATACAATCATCCCGAGCTCTTCCCCTTTTTACCGGAAGTACCTGAAACCAAAACTGTAAACTGTAAGCACGAAGCTTAGTGAGTCTATCCAAACTACCATATACCATACACATAATCATATAATCACATAATAACATACATTCGCCCTTGCACGCTACATCGGCCCGCACCCGACATCGGACCGAAATCCAGCATCGGGCCCCACCCGACATCGGATCGAAATCCATTATACATATAAACATATCAAAAAATACATATAAACATAATCGCATAACATAAACATATAAACATTCCTCGGGCTTACCCCGACATCGGACTGAAATCTGGAAGCATATAACATAAACATATAAGTATTCCTCGGGCTTACCTCGACATCGGACCGAAGTCCGGAAACATATAAAACAGGCACATGCAAGAATCATGAAGATGTCAAGCATATAATCATTCCTCGGGCTTTCCCTGACATCAGAACAAAGTCCGGAAACATATAATCATACATCGACCTTGCCCAACATCGGACCTTAGCCCAGCGTATACTAACATACATAAACAGGCCGACATTGGTGCTTTCGACCCGTTCCTATAGGAGGAAAACTCACCTCATAAAGCTGACTGCGGAATCTCACAATAACGAATCTCTAACGGCTGCTCTAACGACTCCCCGGCTATCATTATCACAATAACACTTAGTCAAAATCCAAAAATCCTTCTTAGGGTTAAATGACCATCTTACCCCTGGTCAAAGTAACCTTCTGGGTTGACTCAACTCACCGAATTGACCCGTCAACTCACCAAGTTTCGTAAATCAGAAACCCTCAAATTGCGATCCAACTCGTCGAGTTCCTCACGAACTCGTCGAGTTTCTCTTATCATTAGAATCGGGACTTTGCCACTCCAATCGTCGAGTGCTTCCTGAACTCGTTGATTTTTACCTTCTACAGGGTCGGGGTATTTCGACCCAACTCTGTAAGTTCCTTTATGAACTCATCGAGTTCTCCAGTTTGTTAAGCTATCTTAATAGATAATCCCCTATCTTTCAAATCTAATCTACACACTTCATATACATACTGAAAATGTCCTTTAAAGGGTAAAGTTTCCAACTTTACAGTTAATACCCTTCCTTAATAGGTTTACCTTAAACCCTAACTCTTTAAGACCTTGTTGTTGACCCAAAAGCCATTAATACTTCAAGCTAAGGCATACAAACTGAGTTCTAAACCCGAGACACTACATGAACACATAAAGTCTCTGACTTTCTCTCCATGCATGACCGTTTGGAGCTTAAAAGGCCAAAATGACACCCTAAAGCTTGCATGGGGCTTCAATGGCCATAAAGTTTGCATCTTTATGCCATGAAAGCCCTAGATCTGGAAGTATACTCACTTGGGACGTCCATTTCCCAAGGATCAAGACAATTGGATAAAAAACTCAACAAAAGTGAATATGAAGAGATCTAAGTAATCATTGAGCAAGTTTGAGACTTGCTTACCAGAAAATGCGGCAACTGGAGTGATGTTTCTAATGGGTTTTGAGCATTCTAACACCCCTAAGTGTACATGCAACCCTAGAAAACCTTGGATTTATGTTTGTCTATAATACATGCAAAATATGATTTCCAAGGTTCATAATCCTATCTAGCATACATGGGGAACTTTTAATCTAAAAGATGGCTAGAATTAAATACGTTGTAGTTGATTTGATTCCTTGAAAACCTTGAGAGCCTAGCACCCCAAGTGTGATGCCTCAAATGCTTCACACAACACCAAATGCTTTGGAATAACTTTAGAGTATGTATAACACTTGTAAAAATCGGCTTGCCCTCTTTTATTCTTAGTGTAGCCGATTTTGGTGAGTATCATGTTCCTTATATAGTGTGTCACATCTAGGGTTACACCATGTAAAACCTAATGTAACATGACTCTTCATTTCCATGACCCATGGGATTATAACTCCCATGGAGCATCCTATGGGTTTAACCCAACTTGATAATCTATGGAGCCTTTTACGCACTATTCAAGTTATGGATGATTTACATAATCAACCCATATATTTAATTAGTCATCTTTTGATCACCTAATTAATTCAAAATTAATTCTTGATCAATACTAATATAATAATACTATTAATATATTAGAACTTATAATATATTAATAAACCACAAGTGTTATTTCTCTCATTTTGTCTATCCAAATTCATGATGCCATGCAACCCAAATGGACTATGCCGGGTCGGGTCAAGTACATACCAAATATAGTTACGGACTTAGACACCTTATCCAACAGTCTCCCACTTGGATAAGTCTAATAACTATATCTGTAAGTATAACTTCAGGAACCGATTAGCAATCATAGCTCTTTCAAGGTCTCTCGGAACTGAGAAGATGATGATGCGCCATTTAAGATAAGTGATCATATAATCCACTATTCTAGATATCAGCCGGACAAATACATGGAACAATGTCTTACTTATTGTCCAGCAGTTTGTTTCTCGATTTCCGATTTGTTTGACAAAGAACTTAATTGAACACATAAACTTAGTTCTGACCGGGCCCGGTACATAGATCAAAACAAAATCATCGAGGGGCCCAGATATCGCTTCTAATCCAAGAAAGAACAAATAAACTTCGACTAATATGCTTATTCTACTACTTGTTGAATCACTCACAGAAGTACGTTTTATGACATCGAGTTACCAATGCGGTTTCGTACGATCAATGCATAACCAACTCATAGGCAACGAGTCATATGTCTACGTTTGAAGACTTATATGATATTACTGTCTCACGATCACTCGAGATAAATTCCATGAAGTGATACCAGTGAGCGTGGGTTGAATCCAATGCTCAGAACTTATGAGCACTCATGAGTGTTGTAGCCCTGTCCACCATCTTAGATCTCTGCAACCAACCCATGACAGTTTTGATTCATACCTACTTCCAACATACGACCGACTGTGGAGAATTCGAATAATATGATATACCAAACATAATTATTCTGGAAGTCAAAACATGCAAAAGAAATATATTAAACGATTGACAAAAGATAGGAAAACTTTACTCATAAATAAACACACCTTTTATTCATCATCAAATGTCAATTAGACTTTACGAATTTCAAAATTATATGACTACTAAACTAACATCATCCTTCAGCCCTATGCTCCGAGCATGCTGGAGATTTTTTGCCCGACTCAGTCCCTTCGTGAGGGATCTGCTGGGTTCTCATCCGATGATACCCTCTTTGCCACAAGGAGTCCTTCTATTTGATGTCTAATAAAATGGTATTTTTTTTCGATGTGTCTGGATCTCCCATGATCCCTTGGTTCCATGGCTAAGGCAACAACACTTTCACTATCACAAAAAATTTCCATTGGCTCCTTTATAGCTGGTACAACTCCAAGGTCTCCAATGAAGTTCTTCAGTCATATCGCCTCCATTGCTGCCTCGCTTGCTGCTATAAACTCTGATTCGCAAGTTGAATCAGCCACTGTCTCTTGCTTGGAACTCTTCCAAGTAATTTCTCCTCCGTTTAAGGTAAAGACCTAGCCTTCCTGAGAGCGGAAATTATCCCTATCAGTCTGGAAGCTAGCATCACTATACCCTACAACTCTCAAGTCATCACTCCCGCCGAGGGTAAGGACCCAGTCTTTAGTCCTCTGCAGGTACTTGAGGATGTTCTTTACCACAGTCCAGTGAGCCTTGCCAGGGTTTCCCTGATATCTGTTGACCATGCTCATGGCAAAGGCCACATTAGGACCAGTGCAGGTCATAGCATACATGATCGAGCCTACTGAAGAAGCATTAGGTACTCGACTCATTTATGCTATCTCGGCCTCAGTAATCTGGCTCTGAGTTTTACTCAGTCTGGCGTTACTCTGTATGGGTAACTCTCCTTTCTTGGAAACCTACATGCTAAACCTCTTCAGCACCTTATCCAAGTAGGTACTCTGACTAATTCGGATTAGTCTTTTACTCCGGTCTCTCAGAATCCTTATCCCCAGAATATAGGCAGCTTCTCCTAGGTCATTCATAGAGAAACACTTCCCAAGCCAGGACTTCACTTCCTGCAGGGTTGGGATGTCATTTCCTATGAGTAGTATTTCATCCACATACAGTACCAAAAAAGTGACTATACTCCCACTAGCCTTGAGATAGACACAAGATTCATCTTCACTCCTCGAAAAACCAAATTCTTTGACTTTCTCATCAAAGCAAAGATTCCATATGCGAGGTACCTGTTTCAATCCATAAATGGATTTCTCGAGCTTACACACTCTATTAGGGTATTCTATACTGACAAAAACCTCTGGCTGACTCATGTAAACATCCTCAGCCAAACTTCCATTAAGGAAGGCGATTTTGATATCCATTTTCCATATTTCATAATCATGAAATGCAGCGATGGCTAACAGAACCCTAATAGACTTAATCTTTGCTACTAGTGAAAAGGTCTCATCATAATCAACTCCCGGAGTTTGAGAAAAGCCCTTTGCATCCAGTCGCGCCTTATATGTGTGTACGTTACCATCCATGTCGGTCTTCTTCAAGAAGATCCATTTGCACCCAACTATCGTACGACCTGGTACATTGTCAACCAAGTTCCAAACTTGATTGTCATACATGGACTGTATCTCCCTGTCCATTGCCTCTTTCCATTTAGTAGACTCGGGGCCTGCCATGGCTTCCACATAGTTGTTAGGTTCATCCAAACTTACCAATGTCTCATCACTGATAATTGTCTCACCTTCCACAGTAATATGGCAACCATAGTAGTGCTCAGGTGCATTCCTAACCCTTGTGGAAGGCCTCTGAGGTATAGACTTGTCAATTGGCTCAACAAGAGTTTCCTCCTCAGGTTGAGTGCTAGGGTTTGAAGTTCCTTCACCATTTGACTCTTGAATTTCTTCAAGGCCAATTTGCCTCCCACTGTTTCCTTGGCTTATGAACTCTCTTCCTCAAAAGACACCCCTCCTTGCTATAAAGACCACATTGTCACTAGGTCTATAGAAGAGGTAACCAAAGGATTTTTGTGGTTAGCCGATGAAAATACACCTCTCACATTGAGTTTCGGGCTTATCATGAGTCTCACGTCTCATGAAATCCTCGCAACTCCAAATCTTGATCTGGTCTAGTTTGGGAACTTTACCAGTCAACATCTCAGGAGGAGTTTTGGCAATTTTCTTTGTAGGGACCAGATTAAGGATATGGGCGGTAGTCTCTAAGGCATACCCCCAAAATGATATTGGTAGCGAAGCTCGACTCATCATGGAACGAACCATATCCAATAAAGTTTGATTATGCCTCTCAGCCACACCATTCAACTCTGGTGTCCTAGGAGGTGTCAATTGTGTGATAATCCCACATTCCTTAAGATAGTCGAGGAACTCTGTACTAAGATACTCACCACCACGATCGGATCGAAGCATCTTAATGTTCCTGCCCAATTGATTCTCGACGTCCTGTTTAAACTCTTTTAACCTTTCAAATGTCTCTGACTTATGCTTGATTAAATAGACATATGCATATCTACTATAATCATCAATAAAAGTCAAATAATAACGATTAGCATCCCTTGTTGCCGATTTGAAAGGTCCACGCACATCCGTGTGTTCCAGATCCAACAAACTTTCACCCCTAGGACAAGAACCAGTGAAGGTTAGCATTTTCATTTTTCCAAGTAAGCATGATTCACAACTATCATCTGACTTTAGGTCAAATGACTCCAAAACTCCATCCTTTTCGAGTTGGCCTATGCATTTCTTGCTCACGTGGCCAAGACGACAATGCCATAATGATGATTTATCCAAGTTATTATTATCAGAAGAATGAATACACAACACATTATTTCCTAGATTTTGTACAACATATACAACTTCCTACACACCATCAAAAAGTAATGCTTTAAAATAAAGAACATTATTAATGAAAGCATTTATTCCACCAATTTCATTATCAAAAGAAAAGGTAAACCCTTGTTTGTACAAAGCATGAAAAGAAATAATATTTCTTGTCATTTCTGGCGAATAAAAACATTTATTCAAATCTAAAGTAAACTGACTACTTAGCAACAAAGAATAAACTCCAATATTGGTGACAGGTGAAGCTTTCTTATTCCCCATGATCAAGTTTATCTTTCCGTGCTCCACATTCTCACTTCTTCTTAGTCCCTACAAATCAGAACAGATATGAATACCACAACTGGTATCAAGGACCCAAGAGTTAGAATCGGGTGAGTTATTAGATAGAATACTGTAAATGTTTGCATGGTTGGGTTTAACTTTCTCATCCTTCACATCTTGCTGGTACTTTGGGCAGTTCCGCTTCCAATGCGACTTTTCATGGCAATAGAAGCATTCTACCTGCTTTGGGTCAGAAGAAGGAGTGACAAAACCTCTCTTGGTTCCACTTGAAAAAGAGCCATCAAGGTTCTTACCCTTGGTACCCTTTGAAGGGCTCTTCCTCTTCTTCGCTCTACCTTTCCCAACTGCCAAGACAGGGGCAAAGTTTGGAGTAGGAGTAGGAGTGTTAACAACTGACTTACCTTTAAGACCTGTTTCTGTGGTCTTTAGGAGTCCCTGAAGTTTGCTGAGTGTGACTTCTTCCTTATTCATGTGGTATGTCATGCGGAATCTATCATAACACGAGGGTAAGGAGTGCCAAATGATATCTATAGCAAGCTCCTCAGGGAAGTTCACATTAAGCTTTAGCAAACGATCCACATACCTTTACATTTTCTACGTGTGGCTCGTGACGGATTCTTCGTCCTTCATCTTGGTTGTTATCATGGAGGAGATTATTTCATACCGCTCTTGACAAGCACTCTGATGGTATCTTTCCATCATATTTTGGTGCATCTCAAAAGGGTAGTAGTCCTCACAGGAATTCTACAGTTCTGCTATCATGGTGGCCATCATGATGCATGCCACTTTGGTGGCATCTCTTTCATGAGTCCGGAAGTCAGCGATCTCCTGGGGAGTAGCAGTGGACTCATCGATCTCCTTTAGCTCCATATCGAGGACATATTCCTTGTCCTCGTAACAAGTCACCATCCTGATGTTCCAGATCCAATCCATAAATTTGGAACCATCGAAGATGACCCTCCCACATAGGTTCATGAGGCAAAAGGAGCCAGTAGGGTTTGAGCCAGAAGCAGTGTTGTTGGAAGACATCTGAAAAAGAAGAGAACAAGTTTAGTTTAGACATAAAGATAGTCCTTAATAAAACACCCAAATGTAATATTAAGGCTAGGATCCAATCACAACATATCATAACTTAGAAGAGGTATGCCGTAATCTAAGCTATAACATATTTAAAAGGTAGGTGAATGACAATTCACCAATTTCCACCAAAAACCGAAATATAAATTATTAGGTTTCAATTGGTTCTTATAAATTCCTAGATTCTTTTGAGATTCAATGAACTTTTCAAAGGCATGTTTCAATCTCGAGTGTGCCCTCCAAGTTTTGTGACTGGGATACTGAGGATCACAAAACGAGGTGTTCTGTAACCATTAAAATCACTTGGTACCCTTAAAGTTTATCACTCAATCGATGTGCCGGTTAACCACACGCGCTCCACCGACCTATAATAAACCTTAAGTCACCCTTTACCTACCTTGATAAGTCTAGGTTAGTGTGGCGGTTAACCACACACGCTCCACTAACGACTTAAACAAAATGTAAAGTGTAATTTCATGGATTAGCACCTTATTCACATCTTCCAAAAGTAAATAAGATTGGGAATTTAATAAAACATTTAGTTACTTTATAATATTCATCATACTTTCGATGAGAATTTATAAGTCCTTGTCCTACCCATTCGACTAACGACCCTCCATCGATCAAGGAAGCGGTGGGTGAGAATGGACACCCATTAACCTGTCATTTTATAGGCAGCAACCTTATATCCCCTTTATAGACCGGCTTCGTGAATCAGGCCTACTAATAGTGAGACGACTAGCTCTTATACACACACACACACACATATATATATATATATATATATATATATCTATATATATATATATACATATATATATATATATATATATTATTATTATTAACTGATAATATTATAAAGTAAAAGGGTTGATTTTTAACTTTTAAAAATCTAGGGGTTGGAACTAAAGTTTATTAAGTGACTTTACATGTTCCAAAACATGAGGGCAAGTTTTGTTACTTCACAAAACCTTTCAAATTCATAACTTATGAGTTATTAAAATGAAGACTCTTCATTTTATAACTTATGTGTTCTTTTAATGGTTTTTAACACAGAGTCTTTTCGTTATCCTTAAATTGAAGACAAGTTATGGACACCATTAAAACACATAAAGATCATGAGTTAAACATTTAAATAAGTAATGCCTATGATCTATCAAGAACTCATAAGAACATGAATATCCATATCAAAATTTCAAGAACATATGAACACATATAATCATGTAATTTTTGATATTAGCCATTGTAAATGGATTAGAACAACCATTACACCATTCAAAACAAGTTTTACAACACCAAAACAGCTTAGGGAAATGTTTCTAGTCCATTTCTAGCAGCAAAAGTCGAAATTCAACAACCTGGCTGGCCAACTCTTCGAGTGCACGAACTGACTCGCCGAGTTGGTTGCATTTTCACTTGGCCTCGTCGAGTCCCCCCATGGACTCGTCGGGTACCCTATGTAGACAACTCAAAAATCTATTTTTTTACACTTATTTGCATCAAGTATTAACAAACTAGCCTAGGCTCTGATACCACTGATTGGTTTTGAGCATTCTAACACCCCTAAGTGTACATGCAACCCTAGAAAACCTTGGATTTATGTTTGTCTAAAATACATGCAAAATATGATTTCCAAGGTTCATAATCCTATCTAGCATACATGAGGAACTTTTAATCTAAAAGATGGTTAGAATTACATACCTTGTAGTTGATTTGACACCTTGAAAAGCTTGAGAGCCTAGCTCCCCAAGTGTGATGCCTCAAATGCTTCACACAACACCAAATGCTTTGGAATAACTTTAGAGTATGTATAACACTTGTAAAAATCGGCTTGCCCTCTTTTATTCTTACTATAGACAATTTTGGTGAGTATCATGTTCCTTATATAGTGTGTCACATCTACAGTTACACCATGTTAAACCTAATGTGACATGACTCTTCATTTCCATGACCCATGGGTTTGTAACACCAATGGAGCATCCTATGGGTTTAACCCAACTTGATAATCCATGGAGCCTTTTAGCCCACTAGAAAAGTTATGGATAATTTACATAATCAACCCATATATTTAATTAGTCATCTTTTGATCACCTAATTAATTCAAAATTAATTCTTGATCAATACTAATATAATAATACTATTAATATATTAGAACTTATAATATATTAATAAACCACAAGTGTTATTTCTCTCATTTTGTCTATCCAAATTCATGATGCCATGCAACCCAAATGGACTATGCCGGGTCGGGTCAAGTACATACCAAATATAGTTACGGACTTAGACACCTTATCCAACAGTCTCCCACTTGGATAAGTCTAATAACTATATCTGTAAGTATAACTTCAGGAACCGATCAGAAATCATAGCTCTTTCAAGGTCTCTCGGAACTGAGAAGATGATGATGCGCCATTTAAGATAAGTGATCATATAATCCACTATTCTAGATATCAGCCGGACAAATACATGGAACAATGTCTTACTTATTTTCCAGCAGTTTGTTTCTCGATTTCCGATTTGTTTGACAAAGAACTTAATTGAACACATAAACTTAGTTCTGACCGGGCCCGGTACATAGATCAAAACAAAATCATCGAGGGGCCCAGATATCGCTTCTAATCCAAGAAAGAACAAATAAACTTCGACTAATATGCTTATTCTACTACTTGTTGAATCACTCACAGAAGTACGTTTTATGACATCGAGTTACCAATGCGGTTTCGTACGATCAATGCATAACCAACTCATAGGCAACGAGTCATATGTCTACGTTTGAAGACTTATATGATATTACTGTCTCACGATCACTCGAGATAAATTCCATGAAATGATACCAGTGAGCATGGGTTGAATCCAATGCTCAGAACTTATGAGCACTCATGAGTGTTGTAGCCCTGTCCACCATCTTAGATCTCTGCAACCAACCCATGACAGTTTTGATTCATACCTACTTCCAACATACGACCGACTGTGGAGAATTCGAATAATATGATATACCAAACATAATTATTCTGGAAGTCAAAACATGCAAAAGAAATATATTAAACGATTGACAAAAGATAGGAAAACTTTACTCATAAATAAACACACCTTTTATTCATCATCAAATGTCAATTAGACTTTACGAATTTCAAAATTATATGACTACTAAACTAACATCATCCTTCAGCCCTATGCTCCGAGCATGCTGGAGATTTTTTGCCCGACTCAGTCCCTTCGTGAGGGGATCTGCTGGGTTCTCATCCGATGATACCCTCTTTGCCACGAGGAGTCCTTCTTCTATTTGATGTTTGATAAAATGGTATTTTTTGTCGATGTGTCTGGATCTCCTGTTATCCCTTGTTTCCTTGGCTAAGGTAACTGCACTTTCACTATCATAGAAATTTTTCATTGGCTCCTTTATAGATGGTACAACTCCAAGGTCTCCAATGAAGTTCTTCAGTCATATTTCCTCCTTTGCTACCTTGCTTGCTTCTATATACTCTGATTCGCAAGTTGAATCAGCCACTGTCTCTTGCTTGGAACTCTTCCAAGTAATTTCTCCTCCGTTTAAGGTAAAGACCCAGCCTACCTGAGAGCGGAAATTATCCCTATCAGTCTGGAAGCTAGCATCACTATACCCTACAACTCTCAAGTCATCACTCCCACCGATGGTAAGGACCCAGTCCTTAGTCCTCCACAGGTACTTGAGGATGTTCTTTACCACAGTCCAGTGAGCCTTGCCAGGGTTTCCCTGATATCTGTTGACCATGCTCATGGCAAAGGCCACATTAGGACCAGTGCAGGTCATAGCATACATGATCGAGCCTACTGAAGAAGCATTAGGTACTCGACTCATTTATGCTATCTCGGCCTCAGTAATCTGGCTCTGAGTTTTACTCAGTCTGGCGTTACTCTGTATGGGTAACTCTCCTTTCTTGGAAACCTACATGCTAAACCTCTTCAGCACCTTATCCAAGTAGGTACTCTGACTAATTCGGATTAGTCTTTTACTCCGGTCTCTCAGAATCCTTATCCCCAGAATATAGGCAGCTTCTCCTAGGTCATTCATAGAGAAACACTTCCCAAGCCAGGACTTCACTTCCTGCAGGGTTGGGATGTCATTTCCAATGAGTAGTATATCATCCACACACAGTACCAAAAAACTGACTATACTCCCACTAGCCTTGACATAGACACAAGATTCATCTTGACTCCTCGAAAAGCCAAATTCATTGACTTTCTCATCAAAGCAAAGATTCCATCTGCAAGGGGCCTGTTTCAATCCATAAATGGATTTCTCGAGCTTGCACACTCAATTAGGGTATTCTTTACTGACAAAAACCTCTGGCTGACTCATGTAAACATCCTCAGCCAAACTTCCATTAACGAAGGCGCTTTTGACATCCATTTGCCATATTTCATAATCATGAAATGTAGCGATGGCTAACAGAACCCTAATAGACTTAAACTTTGCTACTGGTGAAAAGGTATCATCATAATCAACTCCCAGAGTTTGAGAAAAGCCCTTTGCAACCAGTCGCGCCTTATATGTGTGTGCATTACCATCCATGACAGTCTTCTTCATGAAGATCCATTTGCACCCAACTGTCGTATGACCTGGTACATTGTCAACCAAGTTCCACAATTGATTGGCATACATGGACTGTATCTCCCTGTCCATTGTCTCTTTCCATTTAGCAGACTCAGGGCCTGCCATGGCTTCCACATAGCTGTTAGGTTCATCCAGACTTACCAATGTCTCATCACTGATAAATGTCTCACCTTCCGCAGTAATATGGCAACCATAGTAGTGCTCAGGTGCATTCCTAACCCTTGTGGAACGCCTCTGAGGTATAGAATTGTCAATTGGATCAACAGGAGTTTCCTCCTTAGGTTGAGTGCTAGGGTTTAAAGTTCCTTCACCATTTGACTCTTGAATTTCTTCAAGGTCAATTTGCCTCCCACTGTTTCCTTGGCTTATGAACACTCTTTCTCAAAAGACACCCCACCTTGCTATAAAGGCCACAATGTCACTAGGTCTGTAGAAGACGTAACCAAAGGATTTCAGTGGTTAGCTGATTAAAATACACCTCTCACATCGAGGTTCGAGCTTATCATCATTCTCGCGTCTCACGAAATCCTCGCAACCCCAAATCTTGATGTGGTCTAGTTTAAGAACTTTACCAGTCCACATATCAAGAGAAGTTTTGGCAATTTTCTTTGTAGGAACCAGATTAAGGATATGGGCGACAATCTCTAAGGCATACCCCCAAAATGAGATTGGTAGCGAAGCTCGACTCATCATGGAACGAACCATATCCAATAAAGTTCGATTATGCCTCTCAGCCACACCATTCAACTGTGGTGTCCTAGGAGGTGTTAATTGTGAGATAATCCCACATTCCTTAAGTTAGTCGAGGAACTCTGTACTAAGATACTCACCACCACGATCGGATCGAAGCATCTTAATGTTCCTGCCCAATTGATTCTCGACGTCCTGTTTAAACTCTTTTAACATTTCAAAAGTCTCTGACTTATGCTTGATTAAATAGACATATGCATATCTACTATAATCATCAGTAAAAGTCAAATAATAACGATTAGCATCCCTTGTGGCAGATTTGAAAGGTCCACACACATCCGTATGTACCAGATCCAACAAACCTTCACCCCTAGCATAAGAATCAGTGAAGGGTAACTTTGTCATTTTTCCAAGTAAGCATGATTCACAACTATCATATGAATTTAGGTCAAATGACTCCAAGACTCCATCCTTTTCGAGCTTGCAATAGATATCATTCACAACACATTATTTCCTAGATTTTGTACAACATATACAACTTCATACACACCATGACAAGGTAATGTTATAAAATAAGGAGCATTATTAAAGAAAGCATTTATTCCACCAATTTCATTATCAAAAGAAAAGGTAAACCCTTGTTTATACAAAGCATGAAAGGATATAATATTTCTTGCCATTTCTGGCGAATAACAACATCTATTCAAATCTAAAGTTAACCCACTACTTAGCAACAAAGAATAAACTCCAATCTTGGTGACAGATGAAGCTTTCCTATTCCCCATGATCAAGTTTATATTTCCATGCTCCACATTCTCACTTCTTCTTAGTCCCTACAAATCAGACCATATATGAATACCACAACCGGTATCAAGGACCCAAGAGTTAGAATCGGGTGAGTTATTAGATAGAATAGTGTAAATACCTGCATGGTTGGGTTTAACTTTCTCATCCTTCACATTTTACTGGTACTTTGGGCAGTTCCGCTTCCAATGCTGGTACTTTAATTATATCGCCTCCTTTGCTTCGTCGCTTGCTGCTATATACTCTGATTCGCAAGTTGAATTAACCACTATCTCTTGCTTGGAAATCTTCCAAGTAATTGCTCCTCCGTGTAAGGTAAAGACCCAGCCTGCATGAGAGCGGAAATTATCCCTATCAGTCTGGAAGCTAGCATCACTATACCCTAAAACTCTCAAGTCATCACTCCCACCGAGGGTAAGGACCCAGTCTTTAGTCCTCTGCAAGTAGTTGAGGATGTTCTTTACCGCAGTCTAGTGAGCCTTGCCAAGGTTCCCCTGATATCTGCTGACCATGCTCAAGGCAAAGGCCACATCAGGACGAGTGCAGGTCATAGCATACATGATCGAGCCTATTGCAGAAGCATAAGGTACTCGAATCATTTTTGATATCTCGGCCTCAGTACTCGGGCTCTGAGTTTTACTCAGTCTGGCGTTACTCTGGATGGGTGACTCTCCTTTCTTGGAGTCCTGCATGTTGAACCACTTCAGCACCTTATCCAAGTAGGTACTCGAACTAAGTCCAATTAGTCTTTTACTCCGGTCTCTCAGAATCCTTATCCCTAGAATATAGGCAACTTCTCCTAGGTATTTTATGGAAAAACACTTCCCAAGCCAGGACTTCACTTCCTGCAGGGTTGGGGTGTCATTTCCTATGAGTAGTATGTCATCCACACACAGTACCAAAAAATGACTATACTCCCACTAGCCTTGACATAGACACAAGATTCATCTTCATTCCTCGAAAAGCCAAATTCTTTGAGTTTCTCATCAAATCAAAGATTCCATCTGCGAGGAGCCTGTTTCAATCCATAAATGCATTTCCCGTGTTTACACACTCTATTAGGGTATTCTGTACTGACAAAAACCTCTGGCTGAATAATGTAAACATCCTCAGCCAAACTTCCATTAAGGAAGGCGATTTTGACATCCATTTTCGATATTTCATAATCGTGAAATGCAGCGATGGCTAACAGAACCCTAATAGACTTAATATTTGCTACTGGTGAAAAGGTCTCATCATAATCAAATCCCGGAGTTTGAGAAAAGCCCTTTGCAACCAGTCGCGCCT